>NW_027106026.1:201977-215608 GCF_000696795.3 Halyomorpha halys | reverse complement strand
CCATTCATCTATACACACGGTCAATCAATAATCTTCCAGAATATTATTTTATTTCAAATAAAAATAGAATTATATAGATAAGCCTAGTGATTCAAGCAATTAGGTTTGCAAAGGAAACTAATACCAATAAGGTGCATTGCATGAATAAATTCCAAAGTATTCAATAATTTTCAGGTTATGCTACTTTGGTATAACAACCATCATTAATCAAATGTTCTGAGTCAGTAGATAACTCCCTAACCAAGTTTTTATATTACTTCATCTTAGCTATACAAATGAATCAAACAAATTTAAATTCAGATGGCATATATTCGTAAACAGGGGCGTCGTGAAGGTGTGTGTTTTTCCGCAATAGTTTTAAAATACATATTGCAGGGAAAGTTTAAATTTGATAAAACAAATATTAAGCAAATGGTCGGTTTTCCAAAAATGATTAGGGAAAGAGATGTTTTCAGGGAATAATTCTCAGAATTAAGTTAAGAAATTCGGTCAAAATGTACGTAAATTTTAAGTAGGTTCGAAGTAATGAGAGCGGTAAAATATAAAATTAACTCCAACTAGATTTTTCTAAATTTTGACCGGCTCTGAATTTTTTTTAAATTAACCTAAATTACTAAATTAATATTAAAGTGTTAAATTTCCGTATCATCGAATAACGTAAATAAACTCAAATATATTAATTATTAATTAGGGAGTAAATATTTTAACACAATTTTCGTAGTCTGCAATAACCTCTTATATCATAAATTTCCCTATATTTGTTTTTATTTTCACAACCCCATGACGAGTTCTATCGTACTTCATTTAATAATTTATGCTAAATTGTCATCATTCAGCAGAATATTATGGTTTTGTTGTGTTATTCACTTAAAGTTGGCTACAATATTTTAAAATATAGACTCTGTCGTCATAGGAATGAATTAAAAAAGATGGAAACTTCAACAATTGATACCATTCTCAACTAATTTCTACGATAGTATACATATTTCGAATCCAATAAAGATGAAGTCATGACCTACGTTTCACTATAGTATACACTACGATAATCTGACCAATTTGGACATATGGAATTGAGCTCTGGGGCTCCACCAAACCATCAAATTCCTCCTGCATCCAATCCTTACAATCCAAAAGCATACGTAAAATCCTTGATGCTCCTTATTACGTTACAAATAAACTAATTCACAAAGACCTTAACATCCCATTCGTTGCAGAATTGGCCCAAAACAGATTTGCGTCTTTTCATTCTAAACTCCTTAACCATCCTAACCCATTAATTCTTAATCTTTCATCCTTAACAATTCCTAATAAACCTCCGAGGCGTCTGAAAAGAAGATGGCCACGGGACCTTCTAATTTAAATTAATGAAAGGAATATGGTCCGGGTGCGGTCAAAAAAACTCAAATAGTAGAATTATACTATTTTATTGAGACAACGTTTCGCCCCACGTTGTAGGGCTTCGTCAGGACTAAAAAAGATACAAACACATAGTTACAAAAGGAAAAAAAAAAGAGAAAAAAAACATAAGTGTAAAATAACAGGGGTATAAAACGTGGGGCGAAACGTTGGCTCAATAAATTAGTATAATTCTACTATTTGAGTTTTTTTGACCGCACCCGGACCATATTCCTTTCATCTTTACACACGGTCAATCAATAATCTTCCAGAATTTAAATTAATGTTTGAAGTACCACCGATGGGTGGTTCCTTCCCAAGATTTTCAAGTGCATATGAAACATACAACATATTTACTTATTGTATTATTTTGTACAGTTGTAAATTACATTAAATAAATTTAAAAAATAAATAAAAAAACGTTTCATTATTATAGAAAGATTTTGTTTATTTGGTCGATTTGGTTTATTTTTTTCTGCACTATCAAAAATATGCGTGAACCACTCCACATTATGAGGAACACTAAGAAAATAACTGAATTTCAATTCATTTTCCAATTAAATTTTAATTCATTTTCTAATTAATTTTTAGTACCCACTAGTAACATTTTAGATGTGTGCGTGAGACCTCGCGCAAGAAGTGACACTTCATAGGTTCTATATTATTCTGAAATAATTAAATCGTTAACCAATACTTTACGATTTGACTATTAGTAAATTAAATTTTATTGAGGGAAATATCTCTTAATTATTTGGAATATCACTTTTATTTTAGTTTGTTTCCTGAAAGGGAAAGTGTTACACTTTCGTCTGATATAGGTGAATTTACCTTACTGGGTCTAAAGAGGTTCACTTAAAAAAAAAAAAAAGGAAGTAATTAAATTTCTGTTTCATACATATGACAAACTCTTTGAAATTATGTGGCTATTAAGTGCATAATTCAATACATTCTTATCACAAGCACTATGTCATTTATCAGTTCATTCTTCCCTGATCATTAGGAGTATTTGATGGTATTGAGGGAGCGATGTGCAGGTTCCACAGCCTGCCTGAAAACCACTCTGCAGTGTGTGGTCCCTTTAGTATGTGCGCTGGAGCGAATGTTCTTAATGAACGCGTTGGTAGTTGTAGGCTTAGAATACATCAGGCAAAATGGTATGGTAAATATGTGATATAGAACAAATTTCGTTTCAATATGTTCAATTGGTTCACCACTGAATGAGAATTAGGAAATGAAAATTAATACAGTATTATAATGTAAATAAATTAAATTAAATTAAAACAAATTAATCTTCAATGATATATGTTTTTTATTGCTTTTTTATTGATATATATCATATATACGAACAATGATAACAAATGTATGTACATTATAATTTATATACATATTTTAGGTCCTGACGTGAGCATATGCCATATTTTTATTTTTTATTTAAATACTATTGAGTCTCGAATAACTGTGTTAATAAGCATAAGTATAATTAGGGATCAGGAAAATATAATTCTAAGTATCACTGGATTTTCATATTAAATTATGCCATATTACTAATGAATCAATTGCAACTGATGACTTGAATTGGCTGATTGATTGCATAGGTATTGCCAGCCAATCCTCGCTCTTACGTTTCATTCTCATTCTTGAAAACGATAAAACTTCTGAGTTGGGGATGTAAAAATAGTCTCAGACAACATGCTCTTCTTACATCTCATTTTGTAAAACCATATAAAAACAACGCATTTAGCAAATTTTTAAAAAGTTTTCCTGGTTTTCATGAATTTTCCTTCGCATTCTGACACTTCACCAACACCCTTATCACATGTCACTTACTCTAACTTTATCAAGGATTTAAATGTTTCATTACTAAAAACATGGTATTCCACAGAAATCACTGCAGTTTTACCTTTTATACTCATTATAGAACGATAATGATACATAATAATATAATATATCACCTACATAACTAAATAATCCAAATAGTTGCATAGAATCGACTCATGTTGACGGGCACTCCCTGTCCCTCAATACATTTTCTATCTCCACTGAGATTTTACTTTGAATAAATCGATTGCATTCATTCTTAATTAATGACATTTACACAACCAATTTCACGATCAATACAGGTCGTAGGTAGAAAAATTTACAGTACCAATTAGAATGTTATTTCTACAATACAGGCCCCAATATGTCACTGTCAAAAAAAGAACTAGATAAAAGTTAGAATTAGATTTGAATATCCTGGAAAAGCAAGGTTAACTTTATTTCGAGTTATCTCAACCATAAATTGAATCAATTTTCGGCCAATTCTTGAAAGACTCCACTAAAAGTGGGTATATTAAGTTTCCTGAAGTAGGGAGGAGAATTTCTGTGGTGTGAGGGAGAGGAAGAGGGTGCATGATGTTAAAATCCATCTTCTTACCGGCCATAGGGTCTTGTACATATTTTGGTGACGTTTTGCAACTTAATTGTTAGCATAGTCATGCCATACAATGGGAAAAACGCATTTCTTCTTAGAACATACACTCTATTGAAGTAATTATCGCAAAAATTCTCAACTGCAGTGTGTTCTACCTTATGATGATAACATGTACAAATTTAGAGAAGGACTGAAACGGTTTTGAAATGGAAGTCAAAGGTCAAGGTGTGTCATTTGTACCGGGTTTTTTATTTCATTTTGGTTTATTTCTCAGTTGGTAGTCAGCCTGTTGTTGATATTTTGTCTGTTTCTATTTTATGATGTTATTTGTGTCTTTATGTATTTATTAGGTTAGAATAATATCAATTTAAATTTTACACATCTAATTTTTTATTAATGGCTGGATTCTTATGTTTTTCAATTGTGATCATTTCTTTAAAATTTCGCTAGAAGTTATTTTTTCCAGATGTATGATTTTTGGTGCATCAAATTTAAATTTATGTCCTGTTTGTCTAAAATGTGTAGTGAGAGCTGTATGGTCAACTTTGTTGGAGTTGTTTGTTAAATAAGTACAACTATATTTATGTTGATACACCCTTCTTTTTAGATACAGTTCTGAAGTTGCAAAATAGGATTTCCTACAGTTTTCTTCACAGGGAATTTCATCAAATCAACACTACATTAGATTGCAGTTGTATTTTAAAATTTCGATCCAACCATAACTTATTTATCCATTAATTTTTTTTTTTATTATTTTTATTATTATTATTATTATATTAATTTTCATAACTTATTTATCCATCCAAGTCCTTCTTGTAACCGGTGTTTTATTACATTTTCGACATGCGAATTTGTTGATCGGGTGAATTAAAAAATTATGAAATGGTGAAATTGGAGGAGCAGAAATGGAGGGAAAAAAGGAAAGAATTGAAACATTTGTAATTGGTGTATAGACCGAAATTGATTGTAAAAGAAAACTGTAGGGAAAAAAATTGTTTTCTTTATATTGATAAGTATGCTGTGTGAAATAGCAACCTGGTGTATTTAGGCAGCATAGATGAATAAAGTATTTCTCTCTCTCAATAAATTAAATTTAAAAAAATCATTATAATATAATTACTTTTAGTTTTTTAGCGGGACTGTTCACATATATGCCAACTATTTTGTGAGACTTGTTGTTTCTAGATCACAATCCTTCTCCTATATATCCCATGTATTGGTAAATGAAAATGAAAATTCTAAATAGACGTAATACACTATAGTACAATAAAAAATAGAATCGATTTTTCTTCTGTAATCATTGCAATGCTCAAATATAATGAATATATATTCATTTATTTTTGTCTTTAAATTTTAGAAAGAGCTGCCTTTAAGATGATAAGAATACCCCACCGCTGCTGAGATGAGTTCGATTTCAGTTTTTCCATGGGTTCGGTCGGATGCCAGGCTGATATGAATTCTAAATAACGGGTGGGAATAAGAAGAATGACTCTCACGTGTCTGCATCTAGCCTCTGCCATCTGCCCTCCTCCCTGTGGAAAAATAAATTATGATTTTACATCTGCCCGGAAAACGAGATAAAATTACATCCCTCTGGGGGTCGTTTCAATCGCCAGAGATTTGGAATCAGATTATGAACCTTCAACAGAAACGATTCGTCTTAATTAGGGATCAGTAATTAATAACTTCGTGAAATTATATTATAAAATTATCGAAGGCAAAATATATATTTAGTAAAGATCATTGTCTGTGCATAATTTCAATTTTTACTTTTCATTAGTTTGGAAAACAATAATTTAATATTTCCGCCATGCGAAATTTATCTTTTATAATTTAATTACCTTTTTTCTGGCTGTTGGTAGAAAATTTATTATTTGCAAATTATACCTTTAATATTGAATGAATTAATTATGGTCAATTTATTCATTAGTTATTATACGAAATTCAAAAATGGAAATATATTCCTCTTTGCCGATGATGTAACACTCATTATCTTACTATCCCTATATAATACATAACTCTGTATCGTTCCAATCTTAGTATATGTACCGGGGTCTTGATTTTAGTATGTGTGCGGGAGCATTGGGCGGACGAAGGAAAAAAAAATTCATAACTCCTCATTTTACTTAATTGGCACAACCAATTATAGGCTAAAGGAAGTTAATAAAAATAAAAAACCGACGTTCTTTAAAAAAAATGGGGGTTGTATCCAATTGTTAAAAAAACAGGAGCTATAATTTTTACCAAACCAATGACCTATACTTCCCTCGAACATAGTTCTATCTCACTTACAAATCTGTAAAATATTTAGAGTCACGTTGGACAATGGACTGTTATTCGACCAGAATATTAATTTAAAATTAGAATAAGCTTTAAAATATGGTAAAAAATGTTCCTGTATTTAGATTATAAACCAAAAATATCCCCAAAAAATAATTTGATTCTCTATATACCAGTACCAAGACCTTCGCTAATCTAACCAACCTAAAAAAAAAAAAAAAACAAGCACTCCAAAATGAATGCTTGAGAATTGTGAATACTTACATATGTACACATATTACACAAGAATAACTAAGGTGAGTTCAGAATTACATATATGCACCACACAAGAATACATATACAAATTGACTAATAAATTCTCTCAATCTTGCCCTAGCTCTTTAAACCATATCAAATAATTCTTTAAAAGAAAAAAGAACAATACAAATACAACAACCTTTAGTTTTAAACATAAGTGAACTAAGCTTAGGTTGCTGTAAAATTCATAAATAATTATCTGTATTTAATGTTATTTAAAAACTGTTTTTATCTTGGTTTTTTTTCTTTCAGTCATATTTTGGTAGAACATGGTAGTAATAAATAAGCAATCAGTGACAGGTATTAACTAATTGAATAATGATATAGCCCGATGTAATATAATAATTATTGTACAGAATAATATTCATAAAATTGAAACTGTTATATTAAAAAAAAAATACTTTGGTATTGACTACATCACCAGTGGCCTAAAATTAGTGCTCCCGTTCTTACCAACTCCTGAAACTGAGACTCTTTTAGCTGGCTAAATCTTAAATATTTTAAAAATTAAAGTTAATATTTGCTCCAATGTTCACATAAGCGTGAACATATATTGCGTTTAATATTGAGCTCTTTGTTGAAACAATAATTGAACTGTTTTAGAACTGTTGACAGCAATTAAATATTTACACATAGTCCTGATCGGGTGAAAAGTAACAGTGGAAAGATCAATCTATTAAAAACGATCTATGAACTCCGTAACGTTTGAGAACACTAAAAAAATAATTTGATGGGTTTTTTTTTCATATTTATCTGATTCAGTTGTGTACATATACACTTAGCTCACATGAACAGTTATAAATACATTGACAATAAACATTAACAGAAAGGAACATACACAATTGTTTAAAAGTTTCAATGTTATTTAAAAATAATATTTTAAAGTGGAATTGAATACCTCTTATTTTTAAATTATTTCATAACAGCTCACTGATTAAATTCCCTCGACAGATTCCATTGTATGTACCGAGAAATTGATGTGCTCTCGATTTTCGTCGGAGTTGGAGTACATTAAAATGGTTACGTGAGGGGAAAACTGAGTACTCCGCAGTTCTTATCGTTCTAGTAATAGTTACTTAAGAACGGACCAACTCTTCCAAATGGAAGAACTGCCATTTCTTGAAAGCTTTCCTGAATTACCATGTCTATACATTGCATACAGCACCTAAAAGGATTTATGCTCAATTCCACTTCGGTTGATGCAAAATTTTGAAAAAATGTACATCAAATATTAAATTATCTTAATAATTATTGTGCAATAATGCATACTATTTTACCTCTTAGTTAAGAGGGTAAAATCGGGAGTACAGTTGAGTCGTATTAGACCCAATTTTAATTGCGGTAAAATAATTCAATTTCTTTCTCAAAGAATTATTATAAAAATTGTTATTGTCTAAAATAATAATTTATTACATGTTTGGTTACTTTGTATTCAACACCTTGTGCTCTTCTTGTCATTAAAGCATGAAACAGGGCCAAACCATTAACCAGGAAGAACATGTCCAAGGTGTTAAGCCATGGATTTCATACTTTTAGTTGTCTATATAGAAGAAAAATATGGTAGAGGGTAGTATTTTGATCGTGAAAAATTCCTAATTCATTTAACGGAAATAAACATTTAAGATCCGCCGAATATAAATAACCAAGCCTCGCAAAAATATCTGGTACGTGTTTGTAAACGGCCAGGCTAAAAAACAAAAACTGAAGTACGAGGCTAAAATTACAAATTTAAGGCCTATATATGACTGGGATATTACAGCAACTTTTTCGATAAAATCCACTTATCGTTCTCTTCATGGACCAACGTTTCTTTATATATTATCCTCACTAAACTTTCATAAAACTAAAATATATGTAACTTAAGTATCATCGAGTGAAAACAGTGAAAAGGGTATGAAATGACTCTCACGAGTTCCAGAAATAGAATGCTCTTTATTGAATACAATAACTCTATATATACATACCAATCAGCTGTTCGACTCGATCAGCTGATACGTCTAGTCAGTTGTTATCAAGCTTCGGCCGTAACTCCTCCCCACCAGTTTACGAATAATCCCCTTAAACTAGCAAAGCATATTATTATAACATATATAAAAAATTTGAAAACTATTTACAATGAACAATAGTCATATAGGCTTGGACGTGGTACCTGCCCTGTGTCGATGATTTGAACAAAAGGAGAAGAAAAATTAGTTTTAGCGATTTGAATTGTCTAGGTTTTTTATTACCGGTTGCAGATTAACTACCGATGCACTTTGTATAATTTTGCTACTTTAGGAGGATAGAAATAGAAACATGTATTATTTAATCAAGGATTTCTAGCACATCGTATGCCAAGTATGAGAATGAAAGAGCAGATAATTGATTTACAGATGATACTGCAGATGAAAGAGGTCAGAGCCGAAAAAAAAAAGTACAAATTGTAATATCGATGATTAGACAATTTAACTAATAAAGGGAATATAGATAAATAATATACCTTTTAGGATCCAAAAATTTATATTCAACACATAAAGTGGTAGAAGGTTAGGAGAAGTAAGAAAAAACAGACTTAATTAGCATTTTTTTTCATGTTCCAATGGTTATTATAATAGTAGTAAGATTTTACTTTCACTTACATAAATATGGAATAAGTAGTAAAGTGAGGTGAAGTGACCACATAATTTTCAGTAGCTCTCCTTACTTGAGAAGAAATTAATAAAGTACTGAAAGTATATTGGCGAGTGAAATATATGTGATACACGCACCATCAAAAATGGTTTTGTAAGAAAGAATGTATTTCTCTGGCTCTGCTTGTGTAGATATGCTAGCTTATTTATTAGCCATATAAGTAATCGGTTTCAGTCATCTCAGAGCTCTTTACAATTTGTGCCACAATCTCATTTCAGACCTTCATCCTCAGAGTTAAGCTACCCATATAGCATAAGGCAACATTAACGGCATGTTATGCTTTATTGTTTCAAAAAAGGTGATAGTGTAAAGAATACTGTCAACGAGATATGTTGCTATAACTATCACAACCGTTCTCTATTGGTTTAAAATATTTTGAGAGTGGGAAAAGTTTAACCTGGAATTAAGACCGCAGCGGCCACCCAAAAACGACGGATCTTGACCTTATATAGGACATGCTTTAGGAAAATTCGGAATATAGTCTGTGGGAGACAGTGATTGCCACTAGGATTCCCACTGGAAAAAGAACAGTGCATAATTACCTAGCCAAGATGAGGATATATTAATCGCTGCGAAGTTTGGGTTCCGCTAATGCTGTAGGAGACCTAATGAATCGCATATCTACTTGCAATTTGTTTCTCCAGCGACATGAAAATGAACCGTTTTTAAAGAGGCATGTAACTGGAGACAATACCTGGATTTTTCATAAAAATAAACGTATAGAAAACGCAATTGTAAGGAGAAAAAGCTTTCCTCCGTCGGGATTGGAAAGGCGTAATTTTCTACGAGCTCCTTCTTCGAGGTGAAGCAATAAATTCAACGAAGTACTGCCTTCAACTGAATCAATTTAAAGCTGCCATAGCACAAAACGACCAGAATTATTGAACCAACAAGGCGTTTGTTTTTCATGATGACAACGCGAGACCACATACTGTATTAGCGGTAAGAGAAAAGCTAGAAGAATAGTTTGATTGGAATGTTTAACCCATCCTGCATACTTTCCAGATATCGCTCCATGTGATTATTACTTTCTTCTGTACTTAAGATATTCTCTTCGCGATAAGCGCTTTAAATTCTGCAGCGAAATATAAGAGCACCTCCAAGATTATTTCTGGTTCCAAACACAACAATTTGGAAAAGAAGGCATAATGAAGTTTCCTGAGAGATGGAAAAAAGTAATAGAATAATGGGGTTCTTATATGTCAAAATAAATAATAACTTAGTTTCTATTCGTTTCATATTAGAAAAAGTAAAGGAACTTATAGGACACCCAATACAAAACGTTAGGTTCGACTAAATAAAAAAAAAAAGTTTTATCTTATTTGTAAGGTTTTGAGTAAGGAGTGAGGAAATATCTATTTTTTATTATGTAAAATGAAAATGAATACTTGTGAAAACTCACAAGATTGTGTTTGGTTTAAGAACCACTTAAATCTACTAACCGGTTTCAAATGCACCACATTTCAAGACCCATTGTGTACTTTAGATATCAAATGTAGGTTTTTGAATGAAGGTGTCCAAATCACATATAGCTGCTAATATGAATAAATAATACATTATTTTTTTGTAAAAATAAGTAATTTGTTTTGAATCAACTTTCAAATTAATGAGTTTCTTATATATTTTACAGCTTCTAAGATAACAAATTTATAAAATAAATATTTATCCCATTTTTTTTATCATTACAACAAAAAGAGATTGGATGTAAATCGGTATTTTATCCAGGCCCTGCCGCAGGTTTAGAATCTGTTATAAAGAACACTTACTTTTTATTTTATAAAAAACAAGCTGAAGGAGCAGATAGGGTTATAACGATATTTCTTCCCGAGACGAATGACCCCTAATATTTTCCCTTCCTTGACGAGTCATTTTTTTGTCAACGATTTAGAGAGGATCCCCTTTTTATATTTAATAAGTGCTTTTATAATAAACCCATTCAACCGGGCACTTCTTGTCTTATATACATTTACACTTGTAAATAGGCTTCTTTGAATTACACTTTTGTGTTCATTAATTGCTAAATTTTATCTTATTAATTTAATTCTTTAGAATGGGAATAATTTAGATCAGGAAAATAGGGGAAGTAGATTTTTTTTTAGGTGGGGAAACGGTCCCAATACTTCTATTTTAATAAAAATTTTTTAATTTATTTATTTATTGATATTTACAACTGTATAAAAAAATACAACAAGTAAATTTGATCATAATGACCTCCTTCCAGAGAATATACTCTAAAAGACTCAACAGATTCAATTGATAAATTCTATCCGGAGAGGGGAAGGAAATTAGGGATTTGGAAAATGAGGAAATAATGTCAGAAACGTAGCAATCGATCGCATTAGGTATTAATGTAAAGATATTAGAATAGGCGATACTTCTAGTAGGAAGCATAAGAAAATAAAATAACGCTAACACGTTCTTCGTATGCAATTATGACCGTTCTTCTTTTGCGGCCATTTATTTATTATATACACGGATCTATAAATACTTCAAATATGAAACCATTCTTCTGTTTTTTAAATCATATTTATTGCAATTAAATTAATATTATTAAATCTTTATAAACAATAAAATACTGACAATACGCATGAATCATCAGGAATAAAAAATTTCTTCAAAGGCCTAATTAAATAAAGAATTAAAGAGAGTACCTGGGATAAGGATAGACAAATGTAAGAGCCTCGTTCGTCAGTTGGCTACTTAACGATTCTCTATGTAGTAACGTTGTACCGAACAGATATATTTACATAATTCCTTACCCTTGGACATAAATGATTCATGAAAGAGCAATGCCCTACGTCCCTGTTGCCTTGAAGATAGGCTGGTGTAATATAGCCCTTTAAATGTCAGGCTGAGAATTGTTTTATTCTCGACTTGGATGCTAAACTAAATGAATCGCTAACTTCTAGGCGATAAAGTGCCTGAACCTGGCAGGTCCTACTATTTATCTCTATAAAATATTGCGTATATGACAATGGAGAAAAAAAATTGAAATCTTTGTAAATGCTGAAGGCCAGAGAAAATTTTGTTTTGTCATCCTTACAGTGACAAATGACTGTTTTAGGGAAGCTGAATCAGTCGTTGTGGTTAACATTTCAACAATCTGAAAAAGTCTGTTTTTTAAATATTTCAAATCAGCAAACAAGTTTTGAAAAATCATGGTTTTATTAAATTATTACCAAAATTAATCTCTGATTTCTCTTTACTAATGTTTCTTTTCTTAGTGCTTACACAATATCCCTAGCATTTCTATTTCAGTTTTCTTGTGTTTTGTTTTTTAAATTGAATGAATCAACTAGATATTTTATGACTTACATGTTGTCAGTAGATCATTAATGTGTTACGAAATATTCTTTCAACACGTTTAAAAATTATTTTGTCATGTATGGAATGTAAGTCATATGAATATTAACAGTTATGAATTAATGCCTAATTATCTCATTAATTTATTATTCCTGTTTTAATCAGTAAACATAAATATTCTTTGTAGTTACAATCAAAATATTATATCATCTCAATTGCAAGATGGCGAAATGGTATTATCGGAAGGAGGCTAATGGATCCGAGGAAGCCACCGAAATCTAAAGGTCTTTTGATGCTTAGGGTTCTCTTTGTTACTTATCAGTACCTACTTCATCAGTGATGAATAAGCTCTTTACGGTGAATTAATCGAGTTTAGAAGGACTTTAATTTTTCCATAGAGATAAACAAAAAAATGTAAAACAGTTCTTACGGAACCATTTCATATATAAATTACTGTTGGTACCTTTTTTATATAATAAATTGGCAAAAATTAATTATAAATAAGTAAAATTTATTTGAAATAAGTTAAATAAAAGTCAAAATCAAATTAGAGTAGATATCATAAAGATCATAAAAGTGGTTGAATACACAAAAATTTTATTCAGAGGAAAAAAAAATAATAGATGATACTAAATTTTGGTAAGTAATATTTATTTATAAACAAATTTTCATAAGTTGACTATTTTAATAATAGCTGTTGAAATAATCTATTTTTTATCCATATTTCATTGATAAATTGATCCAAGTAACGCCCATACTGTCAAGTGAATTAGCAGCGTACTCTGCTGGTTATAGATAGTAAAATGTGAATTAATTAATTTATGGTTTAACCCAATTATCACAGAAAAATCATAATTTAAAAGTAATGAATTTAGATTATGAACTTACTCAAACAGAGTTCGACCCTATTTGTGTGGTTGAGACGCACAATGCACTGTACAAACTTTGAAAATAAACAACCTTCATTGACAACCGCTGTTTTTTAATTTTGTTTATATTTCGGATGTTTTAAAAAGCCACATCCTTTTTATTTAAAGTTCATAATTCTGTTTCCTAACGCTTTCCATGTTGTATTATTTGTTTTTCTCTATTCAGCTGGTTTGTAGTCGACAACACTGTAGAGCACAATACAATCGGTTGTTTATTGACTCGTTTATTTCCCCACAAGGAATTATTAATTTTCCATACTACTGCTTTGTCGGTTTGTACATCAAAGAACTTAATGAGTTGGTTGTCAAGTGAAGGTGCTTTTCATCTATTTAATTAGCTACAA
>NW_027106026.1:183398-201812 GCF_000696795.3 Halyomorpha halys | reverse complement strand
TATATATATATATATACATATATATTCCGTTGTAGTTATAGCTACAGTTGTTATTTTTAATATGAAGATTTCATTAGAATCATTTTTTTTTTTTTGATAAAATGAATTATATAACTCTTTGAGTTCTAGTGAAATCGCACTGCAGGAGTGTGTTATATCTTAAATTTTACTACTTTTTAGAAATTTTAAAATCATTAAAAATTATTCTAAACAAACCAACCAAACACTTCAACCACTTTGTAATTTACTATTGCTAAGAACTTTATTAAAATATTCTTTTTTGTTCTCGATTGATCTGAATAACATAGTCAGTTGTAAAAGTATTATATACTATTTTAACAACACTTTACATAAGATTTGACAGAATAGCCGGGTTACAAAATAGCATATATTTTTATGGAATAGTACATCGTATGCTGCCGTATGTTGCATTACATGGCGTTAAGCTATGATACCTGTTAACCCAAAAAAACTTTGTACCATTAAAACAAAACAATAATTAATAATTCTTTCTAGAGTATTAGTTATGTCTCCAGAATGATGAGTAAATTTCATTATTATCTTATAAAGTAATAAAATCGTATTGAGCCTATCAGTTCTATAACATACATATTTCTGTAAGTAAGTAAGCATATTACAATATAATATGATAGTTTATTGAGCCCACTATTTCATAGTATACACAAAAAATAATGTAATGAGTTTGAAAAATTAATTATAGTTTAATTCTGTTTCAGGTCCTGAAAAAGAAATGTGGATTTCAAGCTGTCCCTTTAGAACAACGAATTCAAGTTTTTTTAAAATTAAGAAAAGTATAGTGCGTCCTGAGAGACAATTAAAGTAAATGTCATTCATATTTGTGTTCTTAAAAGATTGACAGCTAAAATAAGAAGAGAGTGTTCTTACTATTATTTTCATTTTCGTTTTTCAATCGTGCCATTCCTTTGTAAATGTTTATAACCTAAAAGATGATTTTGTAGCTGTTATTTACAAGTTTATAAAGATTAAATTAATTTCTGCCGGACGAAGCATATCCGTAGTAGAGTGCCCTGAGGATGGTAGTATGACGACTAACTAGGGAATGGAGGGTAAGGGAGGGAACTTAATAGCGCCCCTGGTCCACAACTTTAGCTGCTCCAAGACCTTGCCAGCCCACATCAGCGTTGGCTCTGTCATTCAGGCAACGTTCATACTCCTCTTGTCCGCTGGCATCTTCTTCGCCAACATCCTCGTCATATTGGTCGTCAACAGCAGGAGATACTCCAAGTACATTCATCAGCAGGTTAGTTCAAATCAACTTCTTTAATATCTACATGCAAACAAAATTGTCTTTATAACCTTTCTGAACAGTGAACTAATAATATGCTAACGGTGATCAGCCTTATTTAAATCCTAAAAAGTTTGGTTTCGGGTTTCTGAACTATTAATAATGTTGTTCTAAACAGGCTAATTCCATCATAAGTAGATTTCTTGTCTAAAATAAAGAAATGTTGAATTCCAAAAGTATGTAGTAGTTATACAAGCAACGGCACTTAAAACAAAAATGAAATGTTAAAACAAAAACTAAATTCTCTACACTACATATCGCTGAAGGATTATCGGCCACTGTCACAGAATTAAAAGCAATAACCATCAACATACCTCAAAATAACACGCCCCTTGGACCTACTAACGCCTAAATGTAAGTCTTCAACTATCCAAATACCGCAAATAAAATACAACAACGTCAAAATATCAAGAAAAGTTCCGAGAACAGCTACAAACTTTACCAGAATATACATTTATATATAGATGGCTCGAAGTCACATAACGCAACAGGATCTACCTTTGTAACACAAAACACTAGCCATAAGAGGAAACTGTATCATCTCTCTAATATTTATACCGCAGAACTAAATCCCATAGCATCCGCCCTTTACTTTTGTGTGATAAGAAGCTGATAAGCTGCTAGAGAAGCGCTAGTCCTCCCAAGTAGAACCGCAGCAATCTTAACTGCACAGGAACTTGCTCGCCCTTTAAAGGAATGTATAAATAAAAGACGACAGGCAATGAGGGACGAAAGTCCTCCTAGTAAGTTAAAATTTATAAAAAAAGATGTGAAGTCCTAGATTACATCAACCCGAAGTAGACGCCGCTGAGAAGTAGTGATCACCCGACTCAGAATAGAACATACCCGAATAACAGGGCAGACCCCTCCAAAATGTACGAAATGTCATAGTAATCTGACCGTCAAATATATATTTGAAGAATGTAATCACTACAAATTAACGCTGAACTAGTTAGGGATACCAACAAATGTTCCAATGGCGTTGAGAAATAACGAATCTGTAATAGAAAGAGTCATTAAATTAATCTATAAGACTAATTTAATAATCAGCCTTCGATTATTACAATTATCTATTTATCTTGCCATATTTAACAAATAGGCCTTACCAAAACCAACACCGCAACAACCAACGTTGATGACCAGACTGTTAAACACCCTTTCAAAACTAACAAACAATGAACAAAAATGAAATAAGGCATCTTCATATCCATATTTTTTGCTAGAGAATCAGCAGTTGCTTAAGAACCTTATACAAAACTTTAAATAAAATTAGTTTATTTTTGTACTAAAACACAGAGGATGTTTTACAGACATTCTCCACTAAATGTTTCAAAGAATATTTTATATTTCTCAATACAAATTCTAATTTTTTGGGAGTTTACGTTTTAATATCTAGTAGAATCTACAACTCAAAGAATAAAAAAATCTGCCCGTTCATGACTGTTTTCCAAGACTCCTGAACCGATTTGAGATTCTCGAAATTCAGAATTACCATCCGACATTTTGTTTTAGGCCGATTAGAGCTCTAAATCTCGCCATATATACGCCACTCGTAGATATCGGGAACAATTCATTAGGATGAAGTCAAAAATAAATAAAATATTCATTTCCTCTATATTTTATTATATGATTTTGTTACAGAAATAAGGATGAATGAAAAACTTTAGAAATTATTATTAACAACTAAAACATTGTATAATAATTTGAGAGTTGTATAGTATTGCTTTTAAATGATAATTAGCATCTAAGAATTTATAGATAGTTTAACAAAGTCCTAGGTTATTTAACATTTTAGTTAACCATCATATTTGCCACATTTTAGAACAATCTCAGTAGTTTATAGGTAACCAAAAATCAGAAGTTAACTAAAAATCTCCTTAGAACGGTAAATGCATTGAATAGTATTAATGGAAACTAAATAGGTTGTAAAGCAAGAAACCATATCCAAATCATATATAATTCAAAATAATTTGATTTTTAAAATACAAATATAGGATTATATTTATGAAAGTTTATACTTTTATCCAGAATATTGATATTTTGCTTTCAAAAATGACCTTAATTTTTTTTCGTTGAATGCTTCAAAAATTAGGTCAATCACTTCTATTCATTTATTGAAAAAATAATTTACTAGGAAAATTCTTGAATAAAGTTTTAATTCTAAGAACCATTCCTTCAAACCAATACAATTTGAATTGAAAAAAATACAAAAGGAATTGAAAAAAAAATTATCCTCAGAATCGAAAATTTCTTTTTTTAAGAAATAAATTTGGTTTTGTGTTCAAATCCATGTGACAAGCATACCACCAACTAATTTCTATCTGATTTTAAGAAATTTTAGGGCATTGTTGTGTTGATTGTCACCGAGATGGTTCCGAGACAATTTCATCCAATTCCACCTGCTACATTTGCTAACAACTATACAAATATAGTTTTATTGACACAACTACCTATTTGAGGCACTCACTCGTCAATCATGGTAAAGAAAAAATTAAAACCTTAACACTTTTAAAATATCTGTTGATTACAACCATTACCTTACGTTCTACTACGAACCAAGAGCCGCATACTGTAATTCAATCCCAGAATTATCTCCTAAATTAAAAATTTTCTAAATTTTGTAATGTGCATAATATTTAAGTGTAATTTTTCTGAAACATTAAAGTTCTTTTTTTCTAAAAGAAGCGATTTTTTTTAATTGCATTGTTTTTTCTTATGCAGTCTATATAAATAGTAAGAAATGCAAGGTTTAGGTGTGTGTATATATATATTTTCTATTACAATAAAACCTAAACGTATGTGGTTGTTGGAAAATACACGGCCCCGTAGGATGTCTCTCCTACAAATGGGAAGGAAGTTTTCTTTTTTTTTGGTTGGCATTTACTTTTTATCGGAGCACTCCCGCTTTCCCCGAGCCTTGGTATAAAACGGGGTCGAATGCTAAGGAAGTAACATAAAAAAAAAAAAAAAAAAAAGAAAAGGGAATAGAAGAAAAGAGGGGAAAACAGTTCAATGAGAAAAAACCACGAATATATACTCAGATCTCGGGTATAATGGGCTCAAGATTAAATCATATTCTATTAAGATTACACAATTGTCTGCACGGAAAATTGAAAAAAAAAAGAAGAAGCATGGAAAATTAACTAGAGGAATAATATTTATAATACAAACTTTTTTTAAAACTATTCCTTTTAATACATAACAGCAACAAGGTAAAATCATTTCCAGATCAATGATGGGCTGTACAAAAAAAAAAAATTTACTTCTGAAAATCAAGACAAATCCCATTGCTAAAACAGTTCACAAGTGAAGAGCTAAATATTTAGCTAAGTAATTCCCATTAACTATGAAAAAGCATTAAGCTCGCTTTTGTAGTCATTGGCTAATGGCATTTAACTTGTTTTTCGGGTCTAAATTGATGATTGCTCTCTGGTGCTTAGCCCACTGCATAGTGGGTCTCTAGTCATGACTTTTTTAAACCAAACCTAAAATCATGGAAGACAATGTATAAAAATATAAAATTTCTAATATCTAATAATTTTGTTTTAGATAAAACATTGTAGCTATTTTCAAATAGTATATTTAAATTTACATTAAAATTCAACAATTTAAAAGGGTTTATTATCGATAGGCTTCAACTAACTTCATGGCATATACAAACGGTGCAACAACATACACTTCACGGTGTAACGTGATCAAGGGAAAATTTTACCATGAACGTCTGAATTGAAAAAGTTCTCTAGATGGAGAGTAAAAAAAAATAAAAAATTAAATATTATCAAACTTCGTGTTTTTTATTTTTAATTATTTTTGTTAAATAACATTCAAGTTACTTTTTAAACTTATTACTTAGCCTTGTATTTAATTTTACAACTATCAAGTGTCCACGGTGTAATTGCATTCATGTTTCATTAGTTTACGTTCGATCAAACTGAGATTAGATTCAAAATCATAAATTTCATGACAATCCAATTTTGATTAGTTATTGAGATTGTCATATGTTATTGTGATTTTAATACCCTCTTAATGATTAATACCCAAACAGTTAATACTAAATTGTGAAGTGATGATACAATTATGATTTTCTATAAGGTTTTAATGACTTTGCCAATTTTGAACTAGCTATAAAACTAGCTTTCCCAACATTATCATGCTGTATTCTTTGTTTATGAAACATTTGCTGCTGTTTTTTTTTTTCCGAATTTGAGGTAAGCTTCTGGATTTTGTCTTTTCTTATTTGTCCAGTCAGTGATTGCAGAATAGGATGCTTAGTTGAGTAATACCTCTTTATATTAAATTCTTTCATTTCTACAAAAAATACTGGAAGAATAACATTTTCTGCAGCTTAAAAAATCCTCAAGAAGATTGATTTATGCGTTTGGCAGTACTTATAAATGCGAACAGTTCTTTTCAATGATCAAAGTTAGTAAATCAATCCATCGTACAAGATTTTACTGACGATACTTTGGAAAATTGTTTACATCTTTGTATCATTGGAATTAATCCAAACCGATTACTACAAGAGCTAGGAAGAAAAAAGGTAGTTATCTCACCCTAATTTATGATTGCTTTAATGAAAACTATGTATAATTACTATTCAAAACTGATGAGTCTGCCAAGTATAGGTAGAGGGAATAAAAAATGGCGGCTGCCTCAAACCCTTAAAAAAACATTAATTTTTCATTCGGAGCTCTATATCTTAAAAACTACCAACAACACTAGAAAATCTAAAAGAACATTATGTAAAGGAGAATAAATTTTCTGAAATATGAGCCATAATTCAATTATTTACGTCTAATAGTTCTCGAGATATAGCCTTGTAAATAGCAACATTTCATTAAAATGTACTGAAATATTAGTCGTTAATGAATCTATTTTGAGAAATCTATCTCTCAATAACCATTCGACCTATAGATTTCTATTAGCACTCAAATCAAAGCTAGTTTAATGGGCTATAAAGTAGTTGATGACGTTTATTTTCCTAGAAATAGTAGTTTTCATGATATTTGCTAAAATAAATTGATATATAGTTAATCTGACAATAAGTTTGATTTATGGTAAACTTTATTTCGGAAACCATTGGACGTACAGATGTTTGCCAGCACTCAAATTAAAGCTAGTTAAATCTGCTATAAAGTAGTTAATAATATTTATCTTTGTAAAAGTAGTAGTTTTTATGATATTTGACAAAATAAACTCAAAAATGTTATTTTCTATTTGTTCGTATAAATGATGGATTTTTGAAAAAATATATATCTAGATCCATTAGACGCACATATGTCTGCCAACAATCAAAATAAAGGAAATTTATGACACTATAAAGTAGTTTATCACACTCATCTTTGTAGGAGTAGTAGGTTTTATGATATTCACGAATGAATATAAATTTGGCAAATGAAAATTTGTCCAAACAACTATAAATCAGTTTATTTTAGCAAATTTCATGAAAACTACGATCTCCTACGAAAATAAACGTCATAAACTACTTTATAGCTCATTAAACTAGCTTTAATTTGAGTGCTAATAGACATCTGTACGTCAAATGTTGTTATGAGAAATAGATTTTTGAAAATAAATTCACTAACTACTGATCTTTCAGTACGTCCCATACTACATTTTTATGAAATTTTCTTTTTTAGAAAGCTATATCTCGAGAACTATTTAAAGTAAATAGCTCTATTAGAGCTCAGAGTTTAGCAAATTTAATCTACTTTAAATGACATTCTCTTAGGTTTCCTTATGTTGTGGCTACTTTTTAAGATATAGAGCTTCGAATGAAAAATTATTTTTATTAATTATTATTTTTAAAAAATTTTGTTATCGTTTTGAAACAGCCGCCATATTTTATTCCCTCTAACTATACTTGGAAGACTCATCAATTTTGACTAGTAATTCTACATAGTTTTCATTAAGGTAATCAAAAATTGGGGTGAGATAACTGCCTTTTTTTCTCCTCTTGGGCTCTTGTACTAGATGGATTATTCTTCCAAATTCAAGCTCAGGTGTTTCATTGATTTCGGTGTCGTTATTTAAATTTTGTAGTTTGTAATAATTCACGATTTATAATGCTGTACCTATTTTTTTCTTTTTATTTTATCAGTTGTTTTAGTTTTAAAGACGTAAGTTTCATCATACCACTGTATCGTTTGATCTTAAATACTATAATTTCTACTTTATATAACATAATTATGAATTTTCGAATTCCTAGAAAGTTATTATTCCGTTGAAGGCATTCATAAAAGTACAAATGTTTTCTTTAAAAAAAAAAATAGGTATATAAAAAGATATATTGATTTTTATTTATTCATTAAAACATCAGTTCTATCTGTAATTTATGCCAGTTTTTCATGTTTAAAAATTAATAAATTAATAAGGCTAATAAAATCCATTTTTCGTTTTTAAAAATCAGTTAGTAAAAACTAATTTCCTTGTTACTCAAATTTCATATTCATGACTTAAAATTACTACTAATTCATCTAGCACCCTTTTACACTAATAACCTTTCTTTTAAAATAACTGACCTTTTATACATTGAGAGTATGAAAACATTTTTTGGGAAAAATTACAGTTCGTTGAACCCCTGTTCCCATTCAGACGCAACACCCCACTCCACTATTTCTCTTACTTTAATCTAAACATCCAGTCCATAGAACTTATTCACCTGAGCTACAGAAAGGATTTTATTTTAATGCCCTTCATTAGTTGGAATCTTGTTCAGGGTTTTGCAATCAGAAGAACATTTTGAAATACTTAAATAAAGTTATTAAATAATAAAGAGTTAATTTGTTGATTTAATTAATTGATTTAACATATATATATATATATATATATAGTTTTCTAAGGTTACTTGATAAAATGAATTAAATAAATACTATATTTTTATCCTCATTTCATTTGCTTTCCTGATTGTATATGAAGCATCTTCCCTAGTTCTCAATAAGTCTTGTGCAGAAATTTTTTCGTTTTAGTAATTCAATACGTACCTTCTTAATTCTAATTGGATGCCCCAAGGGAATGCTATTTTCTTGAAATATTATAATAACATGAATAAAAAACACTGAAATTAAAATGGCAAATATATAGTGTATTCCAGTAATGACTCACTGTTTTTTCTATTTTTCCTTCACAAAAAACCATTCTAAGGATAATTGTGGCGACATTTTTAATTTTTTTTATCTCGACATGAGTCCCGCGAAACTTTTTTGGCCCTACAGAGTGCCGTAAAATCTTTTAATTCAATATGGGTACTGTTGCAAAAAAGTTTGAGAACCGCTGCTCTATACCACCTGGGAACCGAAGAGCCATTAAAGGAATCGTCTCTTTTGTAGTGTTAAGAAAGTAAAAAGTTAGATACGTGTACATTTTTAAGCATTGTTCTAAATTGTGTTTATTTTTTATTTCACTTTGTTCTAGATAAGAACTAAATAATATAAATGAGAAAGCTAATAATATTTTTTGGGTAATTCAATAATGAATAATTTGAATTGCAAGAGTTAGTTGCCTGATATTTTAAAGTTTTGGTTCTGATAAGAAGACCTAAATGTTTTAACATAGTTCGTTCTTTAAATTATGAGTTGAGATTTTTTTTTTTAGAGAAGAAAACAAATTATTACTAAGGACTGCTTAGTTCTGTTTAGCAATATCAATTCTAAATCACCGGGTGGCTTTCACATTCTTATGACTAAAACGGTTGTATGCCATGAGATAACTCATCGTATTTTCATACATTAAAAAAAAAAAAAATGAAATTGCCTTCATCGTTGTCCTTTCATGGGACCTAAAATAATTTTTTTTCTCTTATGGTCTTCAGCTCTGAACTGGAAACAAAACAAACTTCGGAACTGGTGATACAGAAGAAAATTTGATTCTAATCATTTTTATTATCATATTTTTCCTCAGTTATCTTATATGGTTCTCAGTATATCGATTGCCTTTGTTTCTAAAAGAAAAAAAGGGATAATTTTATTCGAAAACAGAATTAGTTGAGACTAAGTACTCTAAGACTAACTATACCTATACCTGCATATATTATCATTAAAAAAATAACTAATCATAAAAAAAAAAAAATATGTCCAAATATTTTTATTTCTTTACATTTCATCTAAAAACTCATGCAAATTTATATTTAATTTCTTAAAAACTACAGAAACATATATTTAATGATAAAACTTTTACCCCAATACGTTAAAATTATGTTAAAAGTGAATAAGCAATTAATGGAATAGGAAGGGCATTTCGCTTAATTATTAATACTATGTAACCAAACTTCCAACATAGTTAATGTACTCTATAAATGTTTTCATGAAATAAAAATTATTTTGCCCTTAATATATACATAAGAATAACTGGACTGAAACAAAACAATAATGGAACCTCCAGGTTTTTTTCCACTACTGGAGAATAAATACCCATTCCATAAAGTCCCAAAAATTTTCCATTTCTCATGACTCCCTTACAATGAATGTATCATGTGCCGTAGGATAAAACCATTATAACCACATATTTTGATATCAACTTCGAATCTCATGGGTCTAAAAAAAAAATCCTACATAATTCTATTATCAGGTAATTTATTTCGATATAGATAAAGTATATTGATTAAACTCGCAATTATTGTTTAAAACACAAATTTTAAGTGTAGCAAGAAAATCAAGGTAAGAGAAATTTCGGTATGCTGAAAAATAAAGAAATAATCTTATGTTCAATATTTTATAATTGATTTTACAAGCCGTTAAATACAAAAGTGGTGTAAGTAAAATTTGGAGTTTTGGATTGTCTTTAAAGTGTTTGATTAGTACTAACAGATTTATAAGTTAACAGAGTTATACTAGTTGCTCAAAAAGAATATCCTTGAAGTTAATCTACTATGTCAATAAATTATTTTTATTTTTATTTATAATTATTATTTTTTTTTATGAAAATGATTAGTAATAAAAATGGCTTTTTTTCTCAGTGGCTTATATATTTTTAATCATAAATATAGCATACTAAAAATGTTTCTATTTTACAGTGAGGACGAGAAAATTAGTTAAGTTCGAAAGTGGCCGAAATTTCCTGCCTATTATAGGATGGAAATCATTTTGAAATTTACAAGGCTTCTCAATCAAAGGTTTTTTTTTCATTGCGTGGAGAAGTTTGTCGGGGGGTGCGGTCAGCAAAGAACAACATAAATAACCTAAACTATATTTATTTATTTTATGCCGACGTTTCGACCTGAGTATCAGGTCTTCATCAGGGGTTGTGGCGTAGAAGGCAGGTTAGTAACTGTTTCTTTTTCATAATTGTACGGATAGTTTTTAGTTTTTATCAGGAGTTTGCTACGATTATTTTTCATCTTTTATTTAATATATCTTTTCCTAATTGATATTCTAATATTAAGTTAGAAATAAAAAGGTATACTAATATATATATACTTTATTAACCATTGTCATTACTTTAATTTTTTACCCCAATTTTTTCATAATTTAATGGAAATTCATTTATGTAGGATCCACTGTTTAAACTGACAATGAATAATATTTATCTTCAAATGTAATTAGATTTTTTAATTATGTTTTTTTCAACCGAGTTGTTCTTTTCCATCGGAAAAAAAATCCTCTCTCGTGTGCCATAAGTTAAAGTGTATGTCCTATGGTTTCCCTTACACAAGATAATAAAAGACTTTATGAAATATGAGGAACTTTATTAAGTAAAACTATGACTTCAACCCGTGCCATATATCTTTCAGGGGAAAGATATTCACCAAGCCCAAACCTCTATAGTCAAACTTCATGGTCTTAAAGTAAAAAGTAACATAATTTTTATATATTAACAACTTTTCATAATTAATATTTAATTTATAATTTTTCATTATTTCTTTCATTTCACTTATATAGTTAATTTGAAATAAATAAATAGATTGTATAATAATATAAAATAAATAGATCAGATAATTTTTGAAGGATTCGGTGAACATTGACCTGTAAGTATATTATATTTAATATTTCTGAATCATATTTACAACAATAACATATTTCCTATTACCTTTTCATCGCCTAGTTCTTAATCATATGAATTATTAAAGCATTCTAGATTTTATAAATAAAATTTTCCAATTTATCGATAAGTAAAGTAAAATATAAACTTTACAAAAACTTTATAAAATTTAACTATAATTAATACAGGTGTGTGCCAAGAGTCTATAAAAACAATATTCTGGTAATAATGATGCAAACTAAAGGAACGGGATTTAGAGGAAAAAGATAATAAATAAGGTAGACATGGTACGCAATGGAAAAAAAAAACTCCGAAAAGATAAAATTCACCCACATTACCAATTTACACAAAAACTGTGCTTTACTCAACTGGTTCAATAAGCCAAATCTACTTCATTCCTCATTATAAGTTGGGAATTGAACAAACCATACAGTTGATTTGAAGAGTAATCAAAAATTTATCTCATTCAATAAATTCAGTAGTGATTATATATACAACTTGCCAATTATGCTAAATCAAAAGTTAATTACAACACTACCAATTATGCAAAATCACAAGTTAATTACAACACAACAGTTTGAATCGAATTAAAACAAATCATGACACTATTTAATGCAGTTAAATAACAAAATTTAATATTATTCAATACAGAATAAAGTAATAAAGATTAAATTTAAAAAATATTTTCTTTGATAATAATTTTACCACAATAATATTTGTATAACTAAATTTGTTTTTGATAATTCAATCAAGATATGTCTTGATTGACCTAGGCCTACCATAGAGAAAATATGCATTTTTTTTATAGTTTCGATTCTCTGGAAGGCCTTAATTCGTTCCGAGGAAATCGGTTAGCTAGTTAAATAAATGAACGTTACGGATTAAAATAAAACCTCAGATCTGACCAAATAATTAAACTATACTATATCATTCTATAGAATAATTGATAAACGTTTCAATTAATATTAACAATTGGTTGGAGAAGATAGTCGGGGGGTGCGGTCAGCAAAGAACAATATAAATAAACAAAAAAATATTTATTTATGCCGACGTTTCGACCTGAGTTTCAGGTCTTCATCAGGGTGTCTACCGGAGAAGGTTGGTTAAAACTTCATATTAATTTATTAGATACTGTATATCTATTAGAAAAGTTCTGTTTTTTTTTTAAATATTGATTTCATGACAGAAGCCAAGCGCTTAAAACTAGATCAAGTTATGCACTTGATGCACAAATCAAATTCAACATAATGGGTTGGAAGTTATATCAACCCAGTTATTATATCAAAATGTTAATGGTTATAATTAATGAAATTAATGATTATTAGTTCTACATTAATAGGTAAGTTAATTACACCCCCTTAATTATCATGTCTAATTAGTAATTTCCCATTTACCAGAATCGGTGGTAATTACATGTGATTATGACCAGTAAAACTCGCTAATTTCACGGCAAATGAATTTTGGTAGAATACTTAAATCGTATAGATTCATTGATCTGCAGTATTAACGCGCAAGAAATGATAATTTCTCTTACAAGAATTGCATTAATGCTTAAAATTTAATTTGGATAAAGAGAGTGTTTGAAAACAAATTTTGCAGTATGAATATGAAGATATGAAGTTTTGCACAAGGTAAAGAAAAAAGTGTTTCTATAAATAACAAAACCTCATAGAATAACATTCTCATTACTAAATAGAATATTATTTATCTATGTATAACTTTAAACTAAACATCTTTTGAAAATGATTGCATTTTTTTATAATATCATTTATATATGATTAAAAAATACTGGTTCCAGGCAGTTTCAGAGCTGCATACAGTTGGGGTTGGACACAGAATGTTTTGAAAATGAAGAGCTGATAAAGATTTTTGAGAAGCAACCCAGTTTTCTATCTTGATTCTTTATAGGATAAAGCTGGTATTTCACAGTTCTCTTACTGCGTACTAATAGATATTGGTTTGAACATTCAAATCTATTGTCATTTCGATTTCTATAAAACACGGATATAGCCAGTTCTGTAGGGTACGCCATAGACGAGTAAATGTGAGGAAACTTGTAATAACAGGCAACTATACAATATCTACAAGTATTGTTCACATTTATTGCATTGCATAATTAACGCTTATTATTATGATATCTAGTGAAGTAACAATCAGAAGAAATCCAAAATAAGATACATAAAATATAATAATGACAGCAGAACAAACATATAACAGAGCAGGAAAAAACTAATTTATATTAATGATTTACCCCCAACACATTTCCTTATAATCCGCTCTTACCTCACTGATAGAACCTTTAAAGTAAATCATAACGTAGCCTACTCATCTCTCTTTTCTCAATCCGCCGGTGTTCCTCAAGGTAATATCTTAGGTCCCATTCTTTATATGGTTTATACAGCTGACATCCCAACCCACCCTAACACAGTCCTAACAACATACGTTGATGACACATGTATACTTTCTGTAAACAACGACCCAACTAATGCATCACAAACACTACAGGCACACATAACATCTATTGAAGAATGGTGTAAAAACTGGAGAATCAAAATAAATCCTCACAAATCCCACCAGATCACCTTTACTCTCCGTCGTAAACCTCTGCCCTCCTGTCCTACAGTATCCTTTCTAAATACATCACTAATGCCTGTTGAACAGATTCGATACTTCGGACTCCGATTGCTACAACACTTACTTGACAAACGCTCTAAACCTCCCATTCACTACAAAAAATTAGTATACACTACAATAATCAGACCAATTTGGACATATGGAATTGAGCTCTGGAGCTCCACCAAACCATAAAATTCTTCGTAAAATCCTTGATGATCCTTATTAAGTCACAAATAAACTCATTCACTAAGACCTTCGTTCACCTAACATCCCATTCGTTGCAGATTTGACCCAAAACAGATATGCGTCTTTTCATTCCAAACTCCTTAACCATCCTAACCCATTAATTCTTAATCTTTCATCCTTAACAATCCCTGATAATCCTCCGAGGCGTCTGAAAAGAAGATGGCCACGGGACCTTCTAATTTAAATTAATGTTTGAAGTACCACCAATGGGTGGTTCCTTCCCAAGATTTTCAAGTGTATATGAAACATACTACATATTTACCTATTGTATTATTTTGTACAGTTGTAAATTACATTAAATAAATAATTTATAAAAATAATAATGATTTGCTACACTCTTGAATTTAGTCTTTTAATGTTAAAATAATTTCAAACTTTAGTTTTCTTAATGTTAGTGCTAATGCGAAAAACAAAATTATAATAGACGTAATGGTAAATAGTAAACTGATGCAATCCACCAAGTTGTTATCCACATAATCATCCAGCTTTTCTCCGTATATATTACACCTTCTCTCCATAAAATTGGCAGCTTAGAGCTGAATCTAGCGATGGCTAGGAATGTAATTTGTTAGGGAACCGATGTCATTTAGTGTGGCTTCCACCCTTGGGGCTGTGGTGGTAGTCCCGACATACAATTAGGTTTGAGGCAGATGAACGGATAGCCCCATTAACAAATCAACCAAACCAATTCACCATTTTAAATTCTTATTTACAGTCTTACCAAAAGATAGACTACTTTTTCTTTTTAATTGTAATAAAATAGCGTGCACTTATTTAAACTGTCGTATTCAAATAGTCGAAAATTACGATTAAATAATCCACTAACTATAAATCCATTTTCTAAATTGTATTAAAATAAAGTGGCACGAGAGTTCATTGTTTAAGCTATTAGTTAAATCCATTTGTAGGTTCGTGATTTTTTTTTATTAACTAAGCAAAAGTAAACATGAAAGAAATAATTTCAACCACGAATTAAATAGCAATGCTTTTAATTTCACATTAAAAACATGAAAAATCACTACCATTATTGTATTCTATACAACGATTTAAAAATGTTCTATTCCCATCTAAAAATATAAGTCTCTCCACCTTTATATCTCTCATTGGCCTAAGAAAAATTATATTAATTATATATTATATACCAAAAAATTATTTTTTTTTTTATTTATGTGACAATAGGAAATTTTATGGACTGAACGACGCACCGAATTCGTCATTTAAACATTGATACCTCGTAAGTGAAAGAACAAGTACGACTTTTGTATGGTAAAAAAATAAATTAGAGATACCTTGCTTAAACCATCTATTAAGGCTTAGCCTCGTAGAAGGCGGTCTGTCGCGACGATCTGCGATGTGATACAGAACGCAATATCTTGTGCATATTATGAGCTAGTTTGACGAAGAACTCTTGCTATTATAATTAGTTTTGCAAAAAACAGCAAGAAAAAAAACATATTGCGTATGTATATCAGATCTATAAGGAGAGAGAAGAATTCTATGCAGTGTATAATCAGTGCACTAGATAAATAGTGCACTAAATAGCTCAGCAGAGCACGCCGTGTAGTGGAAATGCATTTTGACTTTCAGCAAGAAAATTTGAGAGCTATTAAAGGAAACGTTGGGAACGCAGATCATGTTGTAAAAATATTTTCACAATTAATTGATATCAAAGAATAATAACAGAGTAAGGCCTAACTTTAGTTTTTGCCCTACCTTCTACGCCATAACCTCTGATGAAGACCTGAAACTCAGGTCAAAACGTCGGCAAAAAATAAACAAATATGGTTTTGTTTATTTATGTTGTTCTTTGCTGACCGTACCACCCCGACAAACTTCTTCAATAATTAATAACAGAGAATGTACTGCCACAGACTCAACAAGAATATGCACTAATTCACGCATTTGTGGAGAGTGGATTTACAAATTGAAGATCGCCTAATGCTTAGGCTAAGGAACGTTTTATCGATTACTTTGGGTCAAGAAATCATAAAATTGAAATGTAGTTTTTATTTTATATAATCAATATATTATGTATTACTTACTTGTCATCTTGAATTCTTCAGCTATCACATTTCAGCCTTCTTTAACACATTTTTATAATTTTCGTGTGAACTATCATCTTGAAATTGTATTTACGCAAAGTTCAATGAATGCGTTTGGTCAGTCATTTTAGTCACAGACGTGAACGCAAGGAATATGTAAATTTGTACATACGGATCACTCATCATTGTAACAATGATCGTCGGTAAAAATCAATTTCCACAGCAATATAACGCCCTCTGTGTGAATACACCTTCATAATGTTTTCTGACTTATCAAAATAGTTATATACAAGCACGGCTTTGGTTTATCTTAAAAAAGTGAATATTTTTGTAAAAAATACATACACAGCTCATTTTTATAGTATTATACTAAAGTATAGTATTATTTCCATACCATCAAATTTCACAAACATGTTGGTTGGGTTCTTTTTTGCATAAGTGGGTTCAATTGTAGAAGCCATGTTTCTAAAAATCAATTCTAATCACGACAAAACAAATTGATTGCATAAGGCAGTCAAAGGAAATTTTACACTTAAAATAGACAAATTAACATAAAGAATAAAAAATTTTAAAAGAAGAAAAATCGTGTGCGGGTGATCCGAGAGTTGATATATCCGGAAATCCTTTTGCCGCTTGACCATACTTTTTCCAGCCATCCGAGTTAATAAACAAAATCGTTAGAGTTAACCCTATCTCATAGTATTTTCTAATCTAAATTTTTTAAAGAGAATACTATAAAATATATTTTGAGATAACATACTATTTCCCATAACAACTATTTTTTTCATATTTATTTTTTTAGTTGACAAATAATCAAACAACGCTAAGACAAAAATGGCGACGATCTGTGGAGATATTTTTATACTTACGTGCCTCTCTTAATTTTGAGAGCAGTTTTTCGACCTATATTTAACGGGCTATATTTATGCCATTTCTGACATATAGGGGGGATGGTATAAGTTACCACCTTATTCTAACAATAGTGGAGGGTCACCACAGATGTAAGCTGAAGTAACGAGGCGGTCATAGTTGACGCTTTAACTTGCTCGCCTACGAACTGCCCCGGACATAATCGATCAAACCGTTGGTCCGAATTTAATAACATTTTTAAGGATTGTGTGGGTTGGTACCTAGTGGTCTCTTAGGGATTTTATCAGATTCCATGCTTAATTTTCGCTTCCGCATGTGTAAATGTAGTTTTCTCAACATACTTATATTTCGAAAACGGGTCTTCCGATTTGGTACAAATTTTTTTTTTTAAATTTATTTAATGTAATTTACAACTGTACAAAATAAAACAATAGGTAAATATGTTGGTTGTTTCATATACACTTGAAAATCTTGGGAAGGAACCACCCATTAGTGGTACTTCAAACATTAATTTAAATTGGAAGATTATTGATTGACCGTGTGTAAAGATGAAAGGAATATGGTCCGGGTGCGGTCAAAAAAACTCAAATAGTAGAATTATACTATTTTATTGAGCCAACGTTTTGCCCAACGTTGCAGGGCTTCGTCGGGGTTTAAAAAAGGTACAAACACATAGTTACAAAAGGAAAAAAAAGAGAAAAAAAAACATAAGTGTAAAATAACAGAGGTATAAAATGTAAAAAAGTAAGATATAATAAGAAAAATTAAAGGTTGTAAATAGTAAATGAAAAGGTTAACAGTAACAGATAGATAAGAGAAGAAATATTAAAGAAAATACAAATAAAGAGTTGTAAAAAGAAAAAAACACAAATCAAATGATGAGACAGAATGTATACCTGTTTTGACGGCAGTCAAAAACAAAGTGACCGTTGGTATTGGGAGGAGTGGGGACGACAGTTATGCCAAAATAACGAAAAAAAAATTTTTTTTTAAAGTAAACAAAGCAAAAAAGTATTTAAATTAGGTGAACAATAAAGTATAAAATAATGGGATACAATGTGTGTAAGTAATAAAGAAACAAAATATACCAAATGAGTGGGGATACAGAAAAGTGCAAAATATATTAGAAAATTAATTAAGTAATTAATATAAGTACACTTAAAAAGATAACACATGAATATAAATCAAAAGATAGATACATGAATACAAATGAAACAGGAAGGATAGTGAATATAAAAAAAAAAAAATTAAATGAAAAAATAAAAAATGTGATAATTTAGAAAAACAAGAATAAAGGATATAACAAGAAAATGGGCTTCTGAAATGCAGAAAAAAGTG
>NW_027106026.1:136629-182767 GCF_000696795.3 Halyomorpha halys | reverse complement strand
CGTTAATTTGGTGGTAAAATTTATCTTGAAAAGTCAGGTAACCAGAATTACAGCAAAGTTCTAAAGCAGAAAGAAATGAGGTGAGGTTAAGCGTGGTATGAGGTTGAATTATATTCCAGTTCTTCTCTATGATGTGAAGGGCTTTGTCAATGGGGATGTTAGTAAAAAGGCTTTCGGCATCAAATGAGGTTAAGATAAAGTAGTCAGGTATGTTGAAGGATTGTAATAGTTCTTTAAGGTGGAAGGAATTACGGATATCATAAGAGTTATTGTGGCTGAGGATTTGAAGGGCAGGTAGAAGAAATTTACTGAGTTTAGAGGAGGGAGCGTTGATATTAGAAATGATGGGGCGAAGGGGGTTACCAGGTTTATGGATTTTAGGGAGTCTGTATAAGCGGGGGGCTAAAGAATTATAAGAAATGAGGTTGAGGTAGGTGGTTAATCTGGCTGGTTTCAAGCAGGTTCCTGAGGAGTGAGTTGCACTGGACCATAAGTGAGCAAGTAGGGTCCCGAGTGGTAGGTCGGTAAGTAGTAGTGTCAGACAGAAGGATGTTAATTTTGTTAACGTATTCAAATTAGTCCATAACCACAGTCGAGTTACCCTTGTCAGCTTTAGTTATTATAAGTTGGTCGTTAGATTTGATAAAGGAGCGGGTGTAAGAAAGGTCTTTGAAAAATAAGGGAGAAAGAATGGAAAAATGGGGTGGAGGGTGTTGCAGCATCAAGGATTTTGTATTGTATCGATTGGATGCGGGAAGAATTTGATGGTTTGGTGGAGCCCCAGAACTCAATTCCATATGTCCAAATTGGTCTGATTATCGTAGTATATACTAATTTGTTGTAGTGAATGGGAAGTTTAGAGCGTTTGTCAAGTAAGTGTTGTAGCAATCGGAATCTACGAGCAGTTTCTTGTCGTTTCAGTCTTGAGTGTCGATTCCAAGTAAGCTTCTTGTCAAGATGGAGTCCTAAGTATCGAATCTGTTTAACAGGCGTTAGTGGAGTATTTAGAAAGGATACTGTAGGACAGGAGGGCTGAGGTTTACGACGGAGAATAGAGGTGATCTGGTGGAATTTGTCTGGATTTATTTTGATTCTCCAGTTTTTACACCATTCTTCAATAGATGTTATGTGTGCCTGTAGTGTTTGTGATGCATTAGTTGGGTCGTTGTTTACAGAAAGTATACATGTGTCATCAACGTATGTTGTTAGGACTGTGTTAGGGTGGGTTGGGATGTCAGCTGTATAAACCGTATAAAGAATGGGACCTAAGATACTACCTTGAGGAACACTGGCGGACTGAGAAAAGAGAGATGAGTAGGCTAGGTTATGATTTACTTTAAAGGTTCTATCAGTGAAATAGGAGCATATTATAAGAAAATATGTTGGGGGTAAGAATTGACCAAGTTTATAGAGCAGACCTGGATGCCAGACTCGATCAAAAGCTTGTTCAACATCGAGGAAGACTCCCGTGCAGTACATACCGCCCTCCAATGAGAAGACTCGATGATATCAATGAAGATATCAACCACTCCATGACTCTGTTGTATGGTGGAATGAGATGTTCTAAATCCAAACTGGTGGTCAGTAATAACATGATATGAGTCAAGGATTGGATAGAGGCGTTTTAATAAGAGTTTTTCTAGGATTTTGCTCATAATGGGCAGGAGTGAAATTGGACGGGTGGAAGATGGATATTCAAGTGGCTTGGAGGGTTTGGAAAACATTTTTGTGGTCCAAATTTAAATGAATATTAAGGATTGGTGGAGACACATGTACTATTCATCAGTTTAGTAGATCCCATCCTCTACTTTTACTAATTCATGTGAAAACTTCCTTTCTAAAAATCCTTATATCGGACGACTCTTTCTGTCGAAGTAATTATTGAACAAAAAATCATTAACATAGAAATATAAGTAATCACCTACCTAATAGAAGTTAGTGTAGATGAGGATAATTCATAGAAAATGCACTTTTCAGGTAAGAAAATAAGAATAATTAAAAAAAGATAAAAACAGTCAAAAGCCATACTTTTTGGCTGAAAGTATACTATTGGTTTAGAAGCTTTACTGTTGGTTTAGCAGCTATTAAAAGGTTGGCTGACTTTTTTTTTCGAAGAATAAATAGAAGTTTTTTAAAGTTGACTATGTTTCTTATTTTTTCAATCCTACTTAAATTTTGGATTAAGTAATTTACCTAAATAAAGTTAGTTATTTAAATAAACTAATAACTACTTATGGTAAATAAAGACACATATTAAAAATAACCTCATATTTAATCTGTGTTTTTAAAATTTAGTTGTAATGAATCCAATTATACTTTTAACCTCCCCTTACTCAATATGAATAATTATTCGTTGGGGAAAAAGACTAGTTTATTTGCTTGGCTTATAGAACAGTGGAAAAGTGTCAGCCTTTTGTTTGCATGAAAAAGTAGGTTATTAAAATTCACTGCGTGCAAATGCCCTTAAAAGAAAAGGTACAAGATTTGCTAATGATAATTACCGTCTACCTTTTGCGTATCTTCATAATTGATAACTATTCATTATTTGTTGACTCAGTTTTAGTTTGTTGACGAATTTTTCAACCGAAATAAAAAAAAAAAAAAAAAAAACAAGAACAGCATTAATTTGTTTTTATGACATGACATCATTTCTATTCATAAAATGTTTAACTATTTAGAAAGTTACTCCGGGTCTGTAAATTTTCAACCCTGACAATGAAATATTTCACAGATATTTATTGTCTTTGGGTGTTAATTTAACATCCAAATCATCAGAAAACAAATAATAATGAAGATTTCAGGGTTTTCTGGTTTGAAAGCATATATTTTTTTTTCTATAAAAGACTGAAGATATGAAAAATATTTAAATTTTTTAAAACAATAATTTATAAAAAAAGTTATGTAAAATACTCTACTTATTTCGTATTACAGTTACTAATTGGCAATGATATTATTTTGTCCTTACAATAACCGAGAAAAAGAAGTAGAGACCCAACAATTATTTACGTAAATAGTTATAATGTATAGAATTATTCATTGAAAAATTGATAGTATTCTTTAATTAAAAAAAAAATAGGTAGATATTAGTTGACAGATTTAAATCAAAGGAGATGATATTGGTGGAGTTAAGCAAAAGATTACACAAGTATTCATTTGAAATCAACTTTGAAATTCATTGAAATTTACTTGGACTTGAGCCCTGAAGAAGACCTTAACATTGGTTGCAAATAAATAGTTACTTTGCAGAGGAGAAATTCATTCATATTATTCTTTATTTTTTATTTTATTTTTCAATTATTCACATCCTGTTCTAGAGACATACTTATTTATTTAATCCAGCTTCTTTAAATAACTACTTTTCCTTTTTATTTTATTCATTTAAAAAATTACATCTAATATGGTTCAACCAGATGACATCTATCGGTCGGTGCCAAAATAACTCTTAAAAATGATTGACATAAGTGAAATGTAAATATTAAAGTTTAGACTATTAGGGCATTGTGGAGGCTAAACAATTTTTAATCTAGATAAGTAAAATATGAATTAATGTCAAGTGACAATTAATAATTTAATTAACAACTACTAAAATGAAAAGAAAGTTAAAATTATATAATAATTTAAAAAAAATTAAATTAAATTAAATAAAAAAATAAAAATAACTGAAAGAATTTTGAAGTGCATAGTAAAGCTGAAAATTTACAATTAGTGAATTAATGTGATAATGAAAATAAAACAAGATGGTACAGAATATGAGAAAAATAAAGATCAAATAATATCTATTACTAAGCACAAATGCTTAATTACTGATACAAATTTTAATATAATAACTAAATTATAGGGAGTTAAGAAAAAATTCAGGCAGATATAGTCAATTTTTTTGGTTGCTTTATTTATTAATTCTTCTGGTAAGCGATTGATACTATCTAGAAATAAACCAAAATTCATGTTTGGTAACAATCTTCAGTTGTTAAATCAATATAGCACAGATATAAGTACGGTTCATACCAGAACACAGATTTTTTTTTTAAGGTCAACGAGAATAGACGATACACCTCACGGCCGTCCAGTTATCAGAACATTATACTTTGTTAGCCTTCAATTGTATTTTATCAACTTTCTAAAACAAAAAATTGATAGTTCTTTCAAAGTAAATTAAAATGTAGTTAAATTTAACTGAGATTCCTTGATAGAATGCCATTATTTTACCAGCTGGACTAGCAAATAGAAATAAGTAAGCCACTTAAGAAAAAGTAGTCACAAATAAAAGGACTCAATTTTCAAGAAAATCCACTTATTTTATTTTGTACATTTTATGAATTTATTTTACTCTTTGGAAAAGACTCTTGTTATTTATTTGGAAAAATAAGCATTTCTGAGAAATTTTGATGAAATCCTTCCTCATTTGGAGGATTTTGAGATTAGGGCGTAAATAACTAAAACAAACCCCAAGTTGTGTTATTTTCACCATAGCTCAATCAACATTTATTCGAATTTCAGGGTATTCTTAAATCCACCGGCGTTACAAATTATTATTCAGGGATGAAATGTACTGTTAACTTCTCCTGAATTGTTAATCCTTCAACAACGCACCAAAGACCTTAATACATAGTTGGAAATGAATTACTCGGTTCTTCAATTATCTTGCATTACTACCTGCAGTAATTTATTCATTTAATCAGATCCCAGTAACAAAGAATTTATTAGCTAGAACAGAGAACAACATTTAAATCGACGTGCCTCCATTGTTGAAGAATACAATAGCCAAGATGGGTCCACCGTCCGCCTTCGTAAGTCTCAAGGGGAATTTCAAATGAAATTCATTTGTCCTACCATTTTCATCTTCTCTAGAATTATCATCTTTTTACAACTAATGCCTTGTAATCTAATTAAATATATATTATTTTCCTAATACCTTATAAAAAGAGGTAGATTACAATGTGGATTTTAACATTTTTTTACCTCTGTAATCAACTTTTAGTATCACAAATATTTTTATATGATTCTACTTAATCATTTTAAATGAAGCTGTTAGGAGAGCGAAAGTTTTCATTCTGATTTTATTTAAGAAATTTTACACTTACAGACATTGTTTCCAATGTGCAGAATGTAATATTTTAATTATAATTATTAAATTCATGAACTTAGAAACTTATTCTTCGAGAAGAATTCATTCGAGGAGAAATTAAATATTAAATATTATATAAAACGGGAGCAAAAAAAAATCAATTTTCTTGTCACCTAGGTAACATTCTTGTTTCACGTTTCCTGATTAATTTAGCAAAACCACGGCATTCTCAAAAAAGGCTTCAGTACAGCGTTTACTATCTGTATCTACATAGCACATGAAATCATTAATGTTTTGTTTGTCAGAAAAAATTTCAGGATGGATGACTTTCCAATAAGTGGTGGTCTAGGGTTTCCATAGTTCAGAACATCCAAAGTTATTTCTTCACATCAATATCCCATCATTAAATCTGTAGAAAGGTTCCTGCTTCCTTCTACTTCCATTCCAGTCCGTCAGTAACAGAGTTCATATATTAGCAAACAAAGAACACAAATACTAAGAAAAGCTGTTCTAACCTCGAAGAGTTGTTGTTCATATGCAGTACTAACTAGAGACAAGCTGAGTTCAAATAGCTGTATCTCATAGAACTTTAAAGATATTGTTCTGAAATTTCGCCTAAACATTATTTAAATGATACAAAATTGGGTATGAGTTCTCCCCTCGAGTGCTCTTTTGTACCAACCATTCAGATCAAACTAGCCTGTAACAAACTAACGAAATGTAGTTATTCTTGCATGATTTTGCAAGATTGTTAGTATTTTAAGAAAAAAATGAACTAAAATATATGTTTGTTTCTTTGGGAAAGTGAAAAATTAAATTGATGTTTTAGACAAATCATAAATTTTAAAAAAAGTCTAAAAAGTAATCTTTCGCACTGTTATAATATGATTTTTTTCGGAATAAAATGGATTAAAATTTAAAAGTGTTAAATTCAATAATGATAAAAGATTTTGCCCATTACTTTAGGGCAATTATAATTTAAATAAATTAATGGGTTTTATGCAATAGAAACAAAATGACTATACGTGTATGTTCTTTGTTAACTACAAACATTAGAAATATTATATGACAAATTTTCATTAATTAAAAAAAAATGTTTAATTTTGCTTCCTCACTACTTGTGAAGCGCCAAGATAAAAATGGAAAATGTTTGTTTTTGTTGTATTTTATGTTTAATTTGTATATATTTGGTACCATGTTTGTCTGTCCGCTTGTTATAAGAATTATGTTCGAGCATAGTCGATTAGATCGGTAACACGATTTTGATAAAGTTTTCAGGGATTTTGAGCTGTTTCCAATAAACTTTACTTGATTCCTATCACTGATTTCGTTTCGGATGCATAAATGTACTTTCCTCAACCCACCTATATTTCGAAAACGGTACTTGGCCGATATTTGGAGGAAACTTCACGATTAGTGTGATAATGTTAAAGTGGGGGATAAGACATGATCTAGTACACATATTCACTTATAATAGGAGAAGATGATCGGGGGTGGGGATCAGCAGAAAAAACACAAATAAATTTATTTGTGCCGACGTTTCGACCTGATTTTCCGGTCTTCATCAGGGTTATAAAAACAAAAAGACAACAACCATTATTCAGAGAGAAACAAAATAATTATAATAAAAATAAATAAATAACTAAAAATTTGGAAATGTGCATAATAATGGAATAAAAATATAAATTATTTGATTAACAACTATGGACAAAGACAGTAGTAGATTGATTACATTATTATTTATATACATAGAAATGTGAGTATAATAGAGTAATAGATGATACAGTGGATAAGAATGTTATATTGATGATTAACATTAAAAACCTTTTAGTTATATAGATGAGTATAAAGAATTAGTTAATATTGGAGCTTATGAAAAAAAAACGATATTGTAAAAGGAAAGAACAGGGGATAAGAAGAAATATATGGAGAAAGGGGTTGAGATAAAATAGTTAACAAGGTATTAAAACATATACAAAGAGTTAAATGTAAAATTATGAGAGCCAAAAGTTATTAAAATGTATAAATATGTAGTGGGTATGTAAAACAAAATATATGTGTATAATATATATATATATATATATACATATACCGGCTATTTCATTATCTTGTTTTGCAGGGATGCCATTATAAGAATGGTTGTCCGGGTCCGCTGAAGGCGTTGTCAACAATGATTGCAAATGTTGGCCTGGATGCTCACTAGGAATAGGGAGGGCTATTCCTGTTTCTAAAACGGATTTGAACAAAATTTATATGTGTATAAGATTACTAGGTGGTTTAATAAATTAATAATTTGGGAATAGGCTTGGGACAGGTTTTGTTTGTCAGTTTTGTGATTAACTGGGGAGGACTCTAATACTCTATAATAATTTAGAAAAGATAATTATCTTATTAAAAAAATACCTTTCAGAAAATTTATAAGAGTATAAATTCTATTATTTTATTTTTAACATTTATAATGAATTTTTTATATCATATTATATTTATTTATAGTTCTAATAGAACATGCTCATGTAGATACATATTTTTTTTCAAATCGATCAAGGAGAAACAGCTATTGACAATAGTTTTATTATTTTTGTACGATGAAATGTAACTTTTGTAAATTTATTCACATATAACCAACTTTTTTCATCGTTACCTTTACCCAAAAATATTAATATATCAATTGAAATCCTCAAATTAAGTTAACTATTCTCTTATCTGTGGGTAGTGACATGAGTTGTTTGATTTGCCTATTGCTATTAGAATATTTGTACTAACATAGTTAATAGAATAGAATAAAACGAATATGTGTTTGTATACGTCAAAATATGCATAATATTGAAAAAGCATTCTGGAGTCAAGGATTTTTCTCAGTTAGGTATTAGGTACAATAGTATAGGAACAATGAATATCAAGTTTCAACTTAGAGAACACTTTATATTGCTTAAATTCTAAATAAAATTTATTATCACCATCGATTTAATTCAAACTTATTCATATTTTTCTGTTATTATCTTTTATTCAGATGTTAATTTTGAAGTTGTGAAATAGAAGATAATTTTAGGATTCCTATATAATTTAAACACCAACCACAGCTATATTTCAATTTACATAGTTTTATTTTTCATCACTCAGATTTTCAGAGTGGGGTTGTCCAGTTGAATAGGCAACGGACTCCTAAGGCCAAAGTTCGAGTCTAGCTAAAGTAAAAGAAAATATTTTCTGTTAAATAAGCCTGGATCTAATCTGGGATCGAAAAACATCCCTAGGCCAATCCCCAGCCCCAGCCTGTAAAGTTGCCACATCCATCCTACTTCTGTAGGATCGTTATACGATGGAATTTTAAATTTTGTAACCATTATTTCAAATTGATTGAAAAGTACATCAGGAGGCGCGTTAGAAATATCTATTCGTTTATTTTATAATGTGATCAATTTAAAAGTTACAATGGAGCTATCAAAGAATTTAATTTCAAAAGTGAAATTAACGAACTTGCTTTTGGCGACTGATATTGTCGTAGTTCTTTCCAATTTTTTTATATATTTTTTATTTTCTGTGGGTAAGTTTTAGTCCCGTACTGTACGAAGAACTACACTTTTTCATAATAGGCTATTTAAAAAAAAAAGAAATTTGATTTTATAAAGTCTTAGGCTAAAATAATATTACGACTAAGTGTTCAACTCTTGAATTTTAGTAAATATGTATATGTTTTCTTTTGTCACCTCCCGCCTAATACAATTTATACACCCACTTAAAGCATAACTTCGGTATTCTTAATCATATTTTACTTTAGCACTAAATGAAATGTAGTGTTTACATTTAATTAAAAATTGTTTATAACTTTCTTTAAAATGTAATTTTTATTAGTAAGGTTATAATTGAAATGTTTTTGAATATATTTTTTATTTTTATAAATACGAATCTTTCATAAAATATGTTCTTTTAAAAGGTTTTTTTTTTCTTGCCAATTTTCTTAATGTAATTCTAATATGGTCCATCAGCCATTTTATTTCTTTGCATGTGTTTTTCCAAAATAATAAATAAAAATGAAAATGGATCTGGATTTTATGGAGTACAGAATCACGATTAAATAAGGATAAGTCTCTATTCTTGTATAATTAATGACAATTGACATATAATTTTTATCATTGTTTACATGGATTATTAAATGATATGATCATTTACTTGGTGGTTGATTCCTGATTCTGACATTTTCTGTAGAGCTTGAATATTACCTCTTGTGTTGTGTTCAGTCCTCTCATCCTGATCCCGTTCCCTGCCTGGCTATGTTGAATAAACTATTCACTCATCGTGAGTGATAATTCACTATCAACAAACTGAAGTGGTCCTAGATATTCTGTGTTCGCTCATCAATTGCTTTGTTCTCACTCATATTTAAACTAGCAAATTATTTATCTAAATTCTATTAGAACCTGATACTACCCTGAGCATTGTCAGAGTTTTACACAAGTACTATATAGAGGTAGCCATTTATATTTACAACCAGATCTGGTGTCGAGAACTCCATCTGTACAAACGACTGACGTGGAATATCATAAAAGGCTGAAAAGACAGGGAATTATTCGTCGATTCTGATTATTATATCTTTGATGTGCGGTCATAAGGGCTTAAGTCACTTTTTTGAACATTTGGAGATTATAGCACCAAATCAGAGCTACCAACCGGTATTAAGGTGTTTATGCTTCAGATAGACTATATTGTTTAATAAAAATAACAATTAAAAAATATCAATAATTAGATTTTAGATAATGTTTTAAACTTTGTTTTTTCTCTTCTGAAAAAGTCATATTTTCGCCTTAAGCCCTTATGACCGCGCATCAAAGATGTTATAATAACACTAACACCCTATGTACACGGAGGAACTGAAAAGGAATTAATCAGTGACGCAAATTATCTACAGTTTACTTTGAGTCACTCCCTATATAATACAATGGAACAAAATTGGACGCCGCACATGGTACTACTGGTTGTGAATCTCAGACGAATCCACAACTCCGTGTGCATACGGCCTTACTAGACAAACGATCTAAACTTCCTATTCGTCATAAGATATTCATCTACATTTCCATAATAATGTCTATTTACGGATTTGAGCTTCGGTATACAATACACCATTGATTTCTCTCGTATCCAATCCTTACAATCCAAAATACTTAATGCTTCTTAGTTTCTAACAAATAAAATCATACGTAAAGGCCTTAATGTTCCATATATAGCCAATGCAGCACGAATCAGATATTATTCTTTCCGTTCTAAGCCCCTTACATTCTAACCGATCAAACCCCAAGTATTTAAGCTTACTTCCTCTTATTTTTCTGACAATCCTTCAAAGCGCCTGAAAAGAAGATGCCCTCGAGACTCTCTATTATAAAAATGTACTGGAATGCTATCAATAGTCTTCAACATGCTATTGAAACACTGACATCACTTTTCTTAGATTTTTTATATAGCAAAGTTGTAAATATCAATAAATAAATAGAAAACAAATTAAGTTTGTTTATTTTTTTCATTACCCGGTCATTTCCGACATGGGGAGTGATTTTTATTTGCTACTATCCAAAGAATTATGATAATTAAATATGTTGCATATAGTCTGTTAGCTTGTAATGTCTATAATCGGTTACCTGTATTGCTTGTACATGTGTGCATTACATGTAATTTTCTCCAGCATACGCTCTCTTACGATGTTTTAAAAAATTAAAAAAAAAAAACAGTTGTTCAGTTGATCAATGTTTAATAATAAGATTTGAAATGAGTGAAAATTATTATTAATTAATATTCATAATAAAGCCTAATAAACTACTTTGAACTCATGAAGCTTTAGAATTGAAAAGTATAACAAATCTAAAACAATAAAGCATGAAATTCTTTAAAATATGCTAATTTTTTATCATGTATATATTTATGTAATAAAATAAAAAAGATTATTAAAAAGGATTAAAATTAGATGAACATTACAGGGTCATGCACCACATTATAAAGGTGTTTAATCTAGTTAGTTTAGCTATTTTATAAACAGTTTTTACGAACCAATTGTAATTGTTTAAATGTTAGTTTATAATTGAAATTTGAAAACAAAACCTTTTTTTTTTAAATTGCAATTTTTAATTTCTCATACCTAGAGGGTCCTATTATTTAGCCAAATTACTTGTATTTCATTTTCTTTAGATCTTAAAAAAAATTTAATTGATTAAGAAGAAAAATTAATTAAGATGGCTTCTCATTACTAATCTGATGTCGCCATCACCCCAATTTAAACACTTTTCATTTCAAACTTTTTACTTTTTGGCCTCGGCCATTTTAGATTGTTATCTGAGAGCATATATAGAGAAAGGTACTGAGAAAATTCTATATTAAAATCTATTCAAAAATCTTGAAATTCAGCGATGAAAATTGCCCGTAATCTAATAATTATTCATAATATCACTCATTTCATATTACACAAGAAATTATGTGATAATTTGCTCTAATATGCATTTACTTTATTCCTAGCATTTTAAGTCATTGTATTTCCGTATGTGGAATATAGTATGAAAGAAAGACACGTATCTTACACAAGCGACCCCTCGGAGACACCTGGAACCCATATGATAGGGCTTTGCGAGACCATTCGTCTGTCGGGATCCCCTATAGCTGTCGATGGATGGGAATTGTGGTAGGGATACGGGCCTTCTGGGATGGTCGCACCCCCTTTATGGCTCTTCCAAAACATCAGCTCTGCATTATGCTGATTCTGAAGGAGCATATACCACAAATGGAGAACCTTGTATTTGGAAAATAAATTTTTTCTTTGTAAATTATTTTTTGAAAGTATTTTAGATAAAAATATTATGCCCGAATTAGATATTTGTCAAAACAAAATAATTCTGCTAAGTACGTGGTTAAGTTGAGTATTTTCACTATTTCTACCTCCTTTATTATTATTATTATTATTATTATTATTATTACTGTCATAATTATTATATCCATTTGTATCATTTTATGAAAATTACATTTCCACAAAAATATCCTTTTCCGAGAGATTTCTAGTGGGTATGGAACTACCTATATCTCAAGATTAATGATTTGTCATTCCAGAATAAAATCTATGAGACAAGTCGTTGTTGAAATAAAGGGATATCCTGTAATCCAGTAAATTAGAATTTCGATTGATTTAGTGAAAGTATCTGGTTTGATAAAATTTATATTAGACAATGTCTACTACACGCATCTTCAACTTTCCATGGCATCGGATGAGCCTTTATTGAAAAATAGGTCTGTTAAGGAAAATGCCTTAGCGCATGCATTAGGGAAAGTACTTGATGTAATTTACAAAAATTGATACGAAGCCCATATTACACAAACCCCAACTTTCCTTTAACTCTATACAAAATAGGACGAGTTTTTTTCTTTTTCTAAATACAGATTTACCAATCTAAATCGTTCTGCACGTGCGAAAGTAGTCGATGGTAATTGATGAAAGTGGTAGTGGATCTTTAATAACACTATTATAGCCTGCTTACCTCTGAGCTTGGTCAAAATAGACCGAGCCGTATTTAGAACCAAGGTAAGCCAAGGAAAATGCGTTTACGCGAGAGTAGACAAGCATGCTTTATTAAACTGATACGGTAACATCTAGATACCAACCCACTCAAAAATTTTATTGCGCTTGAATTAAACCTGGCCCAATTTCAAATTTTACTGAACAGGCATGTAACAAAATTTGTTCCTTAAAATGCGAGTGAAATATTTTTATTATTAGGACAAATATTGTTTTAAGTTCCCTATGACCTTCTCTTCCTTCGTTATTAAGAAATCAAGGAGTTATCTTCGTTTTATCTTTTGACCTTATGATATACCATTAGGGTTTATCGAATAAATTTCATACATCAAACTTATCATTATTATCTGGATGTCTTAATAATGGAGCTTATCCATGGATTACGCATCATAATCTTAAAGCAATTTGGAATTATGATTAAGATGGGAAATTAATAAGAAGTTAATATTAATTTTCCATCGTATCCTGAGGCAACGCTGAGGCAGTAGTCGGAGTGCTATACAATTTAAAATAGTATCTTCAAGAATTCTGTTCATTCGGGCTATTCCTCTTATTTTTTAGAATTCCTATATCTCAATAGATTTAATTACTTTTATAAAAAATAGTGATTTATACTGCTGTTGAATAGTGTTAAATGCGGTTTTAAAAATTGTTATATTTTCGCACATCTGAAATAGTTTTGTAGATGATATTGTTAAATGTGAAAATAGTAGTGCACTGAAAAAGAAAGGAGGGCGGAGGTTTCCTTCATAAATTAAAGATTACGGCCTCAGAGCTAAAGCAGGCATATTAAATAAGTGCGAGATTTAGTTTGACTAGGTTTGAAATAATTTTATTATTTTTCGCAAATAGGATTATGGCCTCAAGCCTCCATCCTGTCCAAAGTCATTCCCAAGTTAGGAATTTTATTCATAACAATCGAAAAATAATTTTTAAATTACATTAAAACGTATTAAAGAATCATTTGATAAAATGTGAAAAGTTCTCTTTTACTTTTACTCAATTGTAAATGAGATATATCGCTAGGAAAAGTTTCGCGATTATGAAAAATTTATAATCTGAGTTTTGAAAGAAAAATTCACGTTTTAGTCGAACTAAAAAGTCTCATACAATTGTGTGTGTGTGTTTGTTTGTTTGTGCGTGTGTGTGTGTGGGAGCAAACTATTTTAAAATTTTTTGTAGGAAACTAAAATTACGGATTTAACTTGTCATGGGTCGCAAGGTCAATTTTAACCCGGATGGCCGCGTACGAGACTTTTTCTCACATTTCTTGAACGTATTTTTGAAAATATAAAATTTTGATTTAGATTAGGTTTATTTAAGCATAACAAAAAAAAGTAGAAACAAAATTATTTTGATTCAAGAGCAAACTAGTTTTAAAAAATTCTAAAACAAACATAAATATAATATAATATTTAGAGACAACGTTATAAAAAGAAACAAAATTCAGATATATCATATTGTAAGAACATAACACTAATATTAAAAAACAATTGCTTAGTCTGAATAAATCTCTTGTGCACAACTGGTGCAAGTGAATACCGTATGACTGGTACACAACGGTCTTTTACACTCGTGGCAAGTCTTTTTTGTTTAGAATGCCAATATAATCCAGAAATTAACTAAAAATAGTATTCATACGGCGCAGTAATAAAGTGAAAACATGACAAATATTTGTTATAAAGACCACCCTAACATACAGTTATAGTATCGGAATAAAATTCATAGTAAATAATACGTACCTAATGAAGTTTCTGTCTCTTCAAGCCTACGTTACCCTAGTTCTGCTAATTTTTTTCCCGCGAGGAAAGAACATTTTTATTGATTAAATACACTTGGCGTATGTGAAAAAAAGCCCTGTAATAGTTTTAAATTATTTATTATTTATTCATTTATTGTGCTTAGTTTTGAGTTATATATTAGTTTTTTGGTAGTTCTTTTTAACCGTTCTATCTAAAATATTATAGTGTTTGCTAAGTAAATCTTATCAAATTATAAATATACTCATAATTAAAAAATAAATCTTACAAGGTGGAATGAGGGAGGTAAAAAGATTTTTTAAATATTTTTTTACATGATATTTAAGAAGGGACACGGTTGGTTGAAGATGAGTATATGTCAAGCAGGCCTTGGTGGTAATTTTTTTTTTCAAGTTACTCAGAAACATAATACCTCGTATATGAACCCTGAGGGATTTCAACCAAAGACCATTTTTTATTTATAATTCTACAGCTTAAATTTTATACCCATGATATTGGATTAAAACAGATCTCTCAGTTTACGGAACGGAGGGAATATATTTAGCAACTTTTGGAAGGGAGTGAAAAATAACCCCTGGGCAAAGATTTTAGGTAAAAGATCTCAGGAACGAGTGTAATGTTGTTTATTGAAAAGAATTTAATTAAGCACTGCTAAGTGTAATGCAAGGGAAATTCCCAGGCGTCGAAGTTATGGCTCATGGTATGCAGAAATACCTGAACATAAAGATGTTATAACCCTACTAAAGTTTATTTTTGTTATCAGAAAAAAAGACTCAAACGATGGAGATGTATTCTTTATAGTTGTCTTTATTAAAATATATGTGGAAGCATTAACAGTTACTAAGGAAACACCCCCTCTATAGGCTTATTAATGAAGAAAAACAGATGGGACTATAAGAAGAGACGAAGGAATCGTGAAAAAAAAATACACCTTTTCTGATAATCACATCACGTAGGAAATGGAAATATCTTTCAACAGTTCAAAAGTCTTCAACTGATTGGGAAATAACGAGTATCTTAGGAGGATAATTATAAAACAGTGCTAGATCACTATTATGGTCGAAAATCTCATTGAGAATCCCTAAAAAAATTAGTTAGATTTCGTTTATTACTTAAAAAAGAATTTTAACAACTCTTATGGCGCAGATGGTTATGCGTCTAATGAGAAACGAAAATAAAATACCAATAGACCGATTTCAAAAACTGATTGAACGAAGTCTCTTAGTTATGATTAATAAGCAGCTTACTGAAGAAATTAAAGCGAAGAGGTTTTCTGAGCCAGCTGTATTAGAAAAATAAAAATAAAGTAGTACCATATAATAATGGACCAAGTTCTGAGAGGGAGGAGAAGTTAACTCTTTTTTGTCACAGTCGACATACATTTTTGAGGTGAATATTCCAACGGTTTGATTTATCTTTTTGATATTTAAAAAATATATATATTTTATATCACTGTTTTTTTTTCTCCAATTGATGAACCTCTTCCTCATAAAAAAAGAATAATTGAAGTTTTAGAAAACTTTTCAGAGGTATGAAAAAAAAAACCGTCTGACTTTGAACTAAAAAACATTTTCATTGTTTATTGCAAATAAGAGCCATTGGTAAGGATTAATAATTTGCTATATTTAGTGCTAATACCAGTAGGTTTTGGTCAGAAAGAAGCTTTGTATGCAGAAAATATTATATGTTAAATATTGCAGTAATTGTTTTTTACATTTGTATTTTAACGTGTCTAATTATTTTAATTTTTTTATGTCCATCGATTTCAATCTACATTTTTAATTATTCAATAGCGACCCAAAGATAAAATTTTAATAAAAAATGTTTTTAATATTTAATTTCTATGTATGTAATAATAGTCCCATTATATTTGATCTTAAACAGTTTAGAAGCTTATATAATTCTACATAGTGCTTTTAGAAGATTTTAACCAAGCGGAATAATTAAAATTCATTGTTCTGTACCCTTGTCAATCATCTTCATGCGGTCAATCCAATGTCGTCATTACTCCTTTGTGATTTGACAATATACCCTTTCCATTATCTGAACTTTATGCACTTTATACATCATTGTACTGTACACAATTCAATTTGCATTAATTATTATTTAAAGCTAAGCTTAGTTCTAATGATTAGCTTATATAAATATTTGAATATAGATATGCCGGGATATTGCAATTATCAAATTTAATTAGAACATATATAAATCCATGATTAGAGAAACATCATAAGCCATAGGGAACAAATTATCGGAAAGCGAAAAACATTAGCCCGGAATAAATCGCCACGATTTAAGGCACTAGCCCACAACAACTAATACATAAAATAGGGCTAACTCATTAAAATGTTTTTTTTTAAATCGATTAAGTTCATTGAGGGAAGAAAATAATAACCAATAAATGTGTAAAATAAAACCGATTTCGTAAATGAGTTGAACGACGCCATAGTGTCTTTGAAGTTAAGTGTTTACGAATTTCGTTGGGGAATGATCTCTTTTATCCTTATTGTAACATTCTCAATTATACTTGTTATATTACCTTCCAGGCCTATCGAGCTTAAAATAAAAAAAAGTCTAGACTGTAACAATAATGATTATTATTACAGTATTGACCGAAGCCAAAAATCTTAAAAATCATAATGGTTGTTGGTTTAGAGTAAGTCACATTTTGATAATTAGTTCTTTTACATTTATTGGTAATTATTGTCTTCCTTATTCCTATGATTGATTTTAGAAACCCCATAAGTCAAAGGTATTCAAATCTATGCCTCAATATTATACTCTTATTGTCTTAATTGTTCATTTAATTGGCTCAGAATCTGTCACAATTTTATTATTAGTTAGCTTATTCAATTATGTTTTGAATTACAGTTAATGTAAATTGAAATTGTTCTCAGAATGCTGCAATGCATTAAGCCCAGACAGTGGAATAAAGGGATAGATACATTATAGAAACACTAAGGGATAAGGGTGGCAGATGATTGGACCATATGAAAATGATTGACAGGTATAGAACACCCTTGGTTAAGATCTTCCATAAGCATAATACGGAATTCTGTTAGTTACGAAATTATTTAAAATTAAATATAATGTGACTCAAAATATTACACATCAAATATTACAAATATGATGAAACTCATTATCAGGCCCCTACTGACTTATTAGAAATGTGGATTAAAATCTATGGAAATAAAGAAAGTATATTTTTTAAAAAAGTGAATAATAAAAAAATATTACGTTAAAAACTGTAAGTAGTTTATCTCATTTCTTGGTTTCCTTTTAAGAAGGTTATTAGTGAAATATTTTGGAAAAATATTTTTCAGCATAAAAATACTTCCTTTCTATCTAATCTGGCCGGTGCAACCAATGAAGATAGCGATAAATCAAGCCTTAATTGTAAATTATTACCTTTTTAGAGGAACCTTTGTGAAAACGGATTAAAAATCTATGAAACATTTTAATGACTCTCAATGGGTAGATGTGTTAGTATACATAAATAAATAAATACAAACTAAAAAATAAATAATTTTGTTTTATTGCAGAAAAAATTATTCCAAACCACCGGTGGTTTGAAACCAAACCCCATCAAATCACCTTTACCCTTCATCGTAAATCTATGACTTCCTACTCTACATTATCCTGCAATAATATTCCATTTATTCCTGTAGAAATGATCCACGACCTAGGACTTCATCAGGACATACGACTAACTTGGAATCCTCAAACAAGACTGAAAAGTTAGGTAACTGCTCGTCGATTCATGCAGCAACATCATTTACTAGACAAGCGGCTTTAATTTTCAACTAATTACAAAATACTCATTTTTATGGCCATCATGAGGCATATCTGGATTTACTGAGATTAGAACTATCATATTCCTCTCATAACCAATCCTTACAATTCAAAATTCTCAATGCTTCTTACTTTTTTTTTACAAATCAAATCATTCGTAATAACCTCTAAGTTCCAGTTGTTACTGATTTGGCTATAACTAGATATACTTCAACCATATATAATAAACATACTAACCATCTAAACCCATTTGTTTCGAACCTGGTTTCATCTTCATTGGCTAATAATCCTCCTTAATGTCTGAAAAGAAGATGGTCTCCAGATCTTCTACTCTAGAAATGTTGTTGGAATTCTAAAAATGAGTAGATTCTCCACTAGACTGTATTGTATAACTCACATCAGATTAACTTATTGTATATATTTTAATACAGTTATAAATATCAATAAATAAAATATTTAAAAAAATTGTAGAAAGAGAAATTAAAACGTTGGGAGAATTAGTATCAAAAATGTTTGTTGACTGTGACGTTCATAAGAAACGCGAACCCCTCTCCCTCGGCATAAAGTTTTTGATTTTCTGTACGTGTCTTTTTGCTTTTTTCGCCAGTCTGAAAAATTGTTATTATAGCTTCTTACATCCATTACATAGGTTTTAGTTCTTCGATAAGCAATTTTTATTAATTATAACAATATAATCGCTTCCGTTCAAACAGTTTTTTATATCGTTCTTTTCTTTTTTTTTTATTCTCATGAGATGCATAATCCTCCGGACTCTTGCGTTCGATAATCGGTTTATCAATTCTTATTTGTGAATAAAACCTGATGTTCGACCACTTAAAATGTTCTTATTCAAGGTGATTTAAAAAGATTGGTCAAAAATTGAAGCCTTAAGACTATTTTTCCTCTCAAGTCGTATTAAAGTAACAATAGGGAAAGTTCGCCAAACTAAATGACCTTATTTGTTGAAATCAACAAAACAAAAAAAATTATGGTTTAATATTAAGTGCAGCTTTTCATGTTCTTAAAAAAAATAACAATTTTCATTAATTACGGGGAAAAGTTTATGATTTTCCGTGTTAATAATATAAATATAAATGATCTTTTAATTTATCCAAAAATATTTATCAAAGTAATTCTATTACTCACCTTGTAATTTATTAACTTCCACAAGGAATTCAGATACTTTCAAATCATTAAACAGAACTTAATCGGGGACCACTTTTGGTGTATTCGATCTAAGTCTTGATGTAATGAATATAAGAGAGTATTAAAAATCCAACGATGATATTTTAATAGTTATTTTTATAGCATTATAGTCTCATAATTATATATTTCACAATACTAGAAATGGCATTTGTGGGAATTTCTATTCCACAATACTCTATTAAACGTGATGATAAATAGAAAATAATAAAATATAACAACAACAACAACAAAATTTTTTCCAACCTTACTGTTATTCATAATTTATGGTAGCATTTTCCTGTCATTTATTATAATCATGCTTTTATTCTCGCATTCATAGCGTGATTTTCTGTTTATAGCTCCCCACTGAGCTATATTCCATAACTTTTACCCATTCAGACCTCAACTGCCCCCAGAGTGTCTAACTTGCAAGAGGCTACCTCTGTGCAAGTAATTCGTTGGTACACAAGTTGGCCCATACCTTATCCATGTTAAACATAATTAACATTTACTGCTGCATCTCATATCCCTGTTATACATTCTGGTGCTTCGTTATTTTGAAACAATATACTTTCTAATGAAAGTTCTCTACTTCTTTATTTCTCTTTCTGTCTTTTTTTTTTACATTACTTTTCTAGCATTGACTTTATCATCATCATAACAATAGGAAAGTATTAGCATAAAGCATAATCGAATTGTTTAGTTGAGAGATTGATTAAGTATAGTTTGTTTTATCCTAAATGAGATATTTTTGTGCTAAATATATATATAACGTCAGACAAGAAAAAAAATTAAATCATTAAGGGTTTTAATATTTACTTTGAAAAATGCACTCAGAAGAAATAATGCAAAATAAAAAAATACACTACTAATTACTTTTGTATTGTATTTTACTTCCAAATATAATACGCATATGCATCGCACTGTTACATTATGATTGATACATGTAGGTACTAAATTTATATTACTATGGACAATTGAATTAAAATGGAAAAGGTGCATATATGCAACGAAAAAACAAAAAACACGGAATGAAATAAATTACATACTGTAAAGTAAATGAAAAAAAACTTAGATAAATAAATTATTAATAAAGCTATAATGATTATTTTATCTTAAATCATATAAAAAACAATATTTTAATTTTTATGAGAACAATATTATTTCATTATCATTATATGCAATAATAAATAATATTATATATTGAATCATTCTCATATATGTGTAATATCTAATGAAATATTACAAAACTATAAAAAACAACAAACAATTAGCAATAAGAGTAAGATAAAAGTGAAAGAAATAGATATGTAAAATTAAATAAGAAGAGTGAAATAAGTAAAAAATTGATTTGCTTAAAAACAAAACTCGGATGAAAAATAAATAAAAGAAGATAAAAAAAAAAGCTAACATTCTCAAAACTATTTAAAAAAACTTTACAGCTACATATTCAATTAATTTTTAATAATTATATATACAGTATATATATGTTAGAACTAGGAATTAAAAAAAAAATTGATGATACATGAGTAAGTCAAATTGAAAATATTCAGAAATATTTATTACATTTCTTAAATCATTTTGAATTATTGTGTGTATCTAAATAATAATGATTTAGGTAAAATCAAAATGCATCAGGAAGAAACTGTGTAAGGAATATCGAATAAACGATTATTGTGATGGAGGCCCTTTAACCGTTATATCATAAATATATCCTTAGATCGTCAGCCTTGCAGATTGAGTAAGAAGATGGATGGAGTCCTCCGTTGAGTTGCATTATCAGCGTGCGTGCACAAATGATTGATGGATTCCATGCTAAAGAGCATATTTTAATTTCGAATATACTTGAACTTTACCCACTCGGATAATGTTTTTTTATAATTTAATGAAATGGAATGAAAAATCGATATTTATTCTTGGAAACTCGATTTCCTAAGAATAACAAATTGGATAGTTCCCACAGCATTGGTCTTGCTACATTGAATAATGTTAAGCAAAATTATAATAATAATTCCGAGTTTATTTTTATTTTAATTTTATTTTTTATCATATATGCGATACAACACGAGGAGGCCCCTCACCTCCGGACTCAAAATAGCTCCTGAATGGATAACACATATGCAAAATTAAATATAACAGGTAACCTTAAAATACCAAAGGTAGTAAAAGGTAAGACACAACACGAATTACTTTTCTTTCTTGCACAGTAATGCACTACTAATTCACATTTTATTTCTGTTTTTAGAGGGTTCGGAAAAAAAAAAAAAAAAATAATAATAATTAAGTACACAGAGTATGAACAAGAGATACAAGATAAATATTGATATATATTATTTACAAGTTTACAGAAGATTTATAATCTAGGAAATGGATGTATAATTGATGTTTAAATTATTTCAAGGAGGAAGCTTTACGAATAAATCTGGGTAGAGAATTCCAAAATGAGTTAGATAGAACAGTTTTATGGAAAGGGATGTACAGGTCGATAGATTGAGAACTTGAATTTAACAGTTGAATGAATAAATCTAGGGCCAGGAGGTCAAAAATATAGGAAGGTCTTTGGTTTCTTAACGATTGTAATATAAATTCGCCAAAACGCTATAAACTTCCGATACTAGGATAAAGCCAACTCGAGATAATAGTGAGAGATGTGAAAACTTCTGGGAACTCCGAAGATGAATCTTAAGAAGCTGTTCATTAATATTTTCTATCTCTATTCTTCTTAATGAGATAGTCTTCACTAAGCATCCGTAGTTAACGTAGGGGAGAACGTCGGAGGTACTTCCCGGGAATAAATCACGAAATATTAGGAGTTGTTCAATGACTCAGATGGTTTTTCGAGTTAAATGTAGTTGGTATACAAATTGTTCTGGTGGAGTATATAGCTATATAGGTAGGCTCATTTTCTTTATTAACTGGAATTTGAGTCAAACTGCGCCCACCACCTAAATGCAAACTATTCTAAACGTGAATGGATTTCTATTTTTCTTGTTTCCTCTTCAGTTATCTCCATCGCAGCTTGCAGTGCTTCGATTTTCAAAATTGTATTTTTGCATCTTCAAGTGAAAAGAGCTTACTATGATCACAATTTTTATATCTACTGTGGAATATAAAGTTTGTGCTACTTTCTCTGAATTGATTCGTTATCAGAATAGCTTTCTTAAACAACATTGCCCTCTCTTCGCGTGTCATCCTGTAAGGTCAACCAGTAGGCTCTGTACTAAACTTGTTCCTGTCTTTCATTAGCCAATTTTTATAACATTCGAATTTAATGTAATAATTATTGGCCTGGTAGTTCCTCACTTGCCTAGATGGTAAATGTCATTCACAGAATAAATATCTAATTTTTGACCTAACTCATTGAAGACCATAGTACCTTTATTTAAAATGTCGCTGTTAAAATTTCCGTACTCCTCAGGTACATTGAATGATATCAAATTGTTTCCTATTACTTAAGTTTTTATGTCATCCAATTACAGCTTTCGGATTATCACAATGTCTCTTAGCTGGGACACTTCACATCGCGTTTATTTTATCACCGACATACAACGTTCAAGTCTCTTTACATTGGTGAAAGGTTCATATTAATTGCACCTATTTCGGTGCATTTGTTTAGAATGTCTTTGTATTGTTCTGAAATATCTGCAAAGATTTGGAAGCGATTTCGGTTCAGCTCTTTCATTTTAAAATAATAAACAATGATAGAAGTAGGAACAAGCTTCGCAATGACAGAAACAAAACAATCTTATTCAGAGAAAAAGAAATAAAAATAACTGAAAACAAAATAATAACTGAGAGTACATAAGAAGTAGATGTTTTTGCAGAAGTAGCACAGCCAGTAGCCAACTGAAAAATCGACATTATGTGATGAAAACTTTGAAAGAACTTGTTTGAATCTTTATTACATTACCAATAAATAAATGAGAGTCTGCCAGTCAGATCATGCTACCTGCTAAAATGACGGCTGTTTCAAAACGCTAAAAAAAAATTCACTCGCAGCTCTGTATCTTTAAAACTGCCTGCAACGCTAGAAAACCTGACAGAACATCATTTAAAGTTGAGTAATTTTTCTAAAATATAATCCCTTAAATAGCTATTACGTTCAATAGTTCTTGAGATATACCTTTTCAGAAGTCTTATTTGACCTACTGACAAAAAAAAAATTATAATAAGGTTTTCTAGATTATTTGGTAAATATAGCTACTCCATCATAGGTACTAAATATAGGTACTCATCAAAGGTGACTCCTAAATTTTTTATAGTGATTTGAAAATAGATAAGTTTGTTGTTGAAGTATAGTAATGGATAGAAAGGAAGAATTTTGAACCGAAGAGAATGGCCTTAGTTTTTGCTTGATTTTGGCTTAAATTATTTTCCGAAGCCCAGCGTTGAATATTGCCAATGTCTTCCTAGAGCTTATAAGCTCAATCATGTTTGAAAGATGGATAAATAGGGTTGGTGAAAGGGAGGAACATCTTGAGAGAGAAAGAATAACAAAAGGAAATGTGGAACGCGAGCATAATTGTGAGGAAATAATTATTATTAATTTTCTGCATGAATTCCAAGATTCTATACCTTCGGTGGGGGGTGGGGGAGGGAAATAATAAATTTTACCTTTTAAATTTAAAATGAGAACATGAGAAAATCGACTATCAACGTATTGTTTTTCAAAGAATGGGAAATAAAGTTATGACGTAAGCTTTATTCATATCTTTATTGATGAATTTTTTTTTTCAATTTATCAAATTTCTTTCAACCTATACTCTTTAAATATCGCTTTGAAGGGATGAAATCTAATGAATATAACATCAGAGAACTTAGAAAAGAGGGCTTTGAAAATTAATAATTCGGTTTCATAACTTATAATTTTTGGACAAAGGAATATTGAAAAGAGAATTTTAATATATTACAAATTCTTTCGACAATAGGGCAAGGACGGAAATAACAATACAGGCTACTTCATCTTTCCACAATGGATTACTGGCTTTAATGAAAAGGCAACATCTGTTCATTTTCTAAGAGATTTAGAGGTAATACTTCACTTTGTATGATATTAAAAATTTGGAACTGAAAAGTTTTCATTCAATTAGATTTTGTTGATTGGTTAAAAATAGAACAATTATTTTTCAAACGACAATGCCTACGAATCTGAAATTATTAATTGTTGTTCTCTTTTTAAGTTATGTATGCAATATTCTGGATTTAAAAATTCATTTGATTATTCGAAAAGCTCAAAAACTACAAATCTTCTGGAAGATTATATCTCTGATATGTAATAACCCTTATTCTTCTTGGGCGTGGATAATGGAAGCCAATGAGAAATACGATTACAAAAAGGCTACGCCCTTAAGAACAAGTTCGGGACAGGAAAGAACAGAACACAGAAGGTAGAAACACAGGAGAAAAGGAAAAGAGAACACATAGGACAGAGGGACGGAAGAGGTGGACCGAGAAGGATGGACTTCGACGAGAAGAAGTCCTACGATGTGCTAATAGACCTGGAACGCCACACATAATACGTCACGGTACGCCACGACGTGGATGCACGTTATAGCACAGCTATTCATAGAAATTGTAGGTCATATTTTAAAATTTAATCGATATTTTATGGCCAACTATATCTATCTATGTCATTCAATCATTTTATAATTTCATTTTATTATGCTCAAATGTAAATATAAACTTCGTTCCTTGATATAGTTTATATACTATTATATTACCCTATACCACTCCTTATTGTACTATATATTTTCAATGGTAACAATATTTTATAAAAATAAAGATACATAATTGGTTAACTGGTAAACACAAAAGCGTTTGGAAAGAAATTCAATAATAATCATAGTTTTATAGGACTCAAATAATTTTATAATTTAATATAATAATTAATAAATGTATATATTTGCATAGTTGCATCCTAATCAATGACAGGTATATATATATATATAGCATCTCATAATTTGAAAGTTAATGAAATGCTCTGTAAAAATAACACAAAAACAAACATCAACTAATGTGCACAAGTACATTCATCTTTTTAATGTATAAAAGAACAGGTAACACTCTCTCACATTCGTATCGATTACTTAATCTCTGAAACACTTAAATTATGACGGATACTATATGAACCTGTCTCACGTTCATTTTAAGTTATGGTGATAGAACATTTATGATTAAAGTTTTAATAGCATTAACAAGAACTAACAAGTTTTAGGAGCCATAAATAAAAAATAATTAAATATAAAATAAGTTAACATATTATAAAGTACGAAGGACGAATATTTTTAAAACTATAGGAGTGAAAAACAGGGAGGATTTTTCATCCCCAATGGTGATAGAACATTTATGATTAAAGTTTTAATAGCATTAACAAGAACGAACAAGTTTTAGAGGCCATAAATAAAAAATAATTAAATATAAAATAAGTTAACATATTATAAAGTTTTTCTTTATTTGAAACTACTTTTTCTCCTATTTTAAGGAATAAATATGAAAGATATTGGTATGAGTTGGAAGATCGGAATTTATTTATCCAACATTTGTTGGATAAGGAGTTAGTTGTTGAAAGGAGTTATTAATTTATTTCGTGAACGTTGAAGATTAGTGGAAATCATCCTTATAAAAATCAAACACAACAATTTTTAATTTTTTTTTAAAAAACACGGAAAATTAGTTTCGATTTTTGGTCTACAAAATTCTTCAGTTTTTGTACATTTACAATGATGGACCTGGTCACATATTTTTAAATGGCCCTAATCAGTCTTTAACTAAAGGACGAATATTTTTAAAACTATAGGAGTGAAAAACAGGGAGGATTTTTCAGCCCCAAGATAATAGAACCTCGACTAAAAAAAAAAATAAATATTTGCTTACAGTTAAATATTTGCCTATAAGTATTTAGTCCCGAACAATAATTCCATAGTTCAAGTTGAAATATAAATGCGACTTCTAGTACCTCAATTTTAAGCAGCTTTGATTTTCTCTTTTCCCTTTGCCCCGTCAACAGGTCTAGGGTGAAGGTGTCCCGTGGTTTAATTTCTTACATTTACAGATTGGGACCATAAATGTTCCCATCTAGACTAGAAATAGGAATATTTTGTGACTGAACGGCAGCGGTGTTGGTTTGAATTCCAATTATTCGGTACAGTAAATGACACATGATATCGAGTGTGAACTAAACTCATATGGCACATATAGCTCTTGAAGGACTTACGAAAGTGCTGTATGAAGTCAAGTTTCAAAATATATTTCATGGTATTACTATATATTCTAGTTTTTGAATAAGAATATTCAATTAACTGTTGAATTAATATTTAATTCTATCTTTCTCAACATTGATTATACAGTGGTAATCAAATGATAGGAAACAGCATTTGGAAAAATGTAGGTATAAGAGGATACTGTTTGGAATGTAAATATTAACAGGGTAAATTTCAAACTTTAATCGCTTCCTAGCCATAAGCGAATGGGATTCAAACTTCAATAGTTTCTGTGTTTAGATTACTATTATTATTCCAAAAATATGAGTAACTAGTTGTAAATACTACATCAACCATTTGCGACCTCCCTGCAAGAGATTGTAGGCACCAAGTAAAAACCCAGAACCTGGACGTTGCAACTGGGTCAGAGAAATTCGCGGGGTGAGCTATTAAAACTGTCCAACACAAGAGCCTGAAGGTGCTGTTGAATAGGGATTAGGGGACTTAACGTTCTTATCTGGCACTATAGGTGGGCTAACAGGGGTTGTGCAGGACGTTTGGAAGGGGGTCCAGCCTATTGGATGCTACTACTGGACTACTGATAGCCAACTCAACAATCACCAGTATTGTTGACAGCTCTTTGTACAAGCTATAGAATTTGGGGTACGATAAGAGCCTCTGTTTACGGCGTTCGAGATTTACATTGATAACATTTTTATATTATATCCACTCCCTGATATCAAAATATTGAAATTACTTTGAAAGCTTTCGTATCTTGTTAGTAAAAATATAGTTTTGTTAATGCAATAGACAAAACAGTTAATAAATTAAGCAGTTAAAATTTATAAACATGATGGCTCCCAAAATGATTGTAAATACATATATTGAGTTTTTATACTGGGTGGATATTACTGTATATTACCATAACCACAACTTCGTACAGTCATGCCCTCACACCGTCGTTAAGGTATAAGTGTCAAGTAGGAATCACCTTTTTGCTGCTACATACATATATACACACACATGAGGGATTAAAATCATATAAGGCATAGGGCTTAGGGTTATCTGAAGCTATATCTTAAATTGATATCTCAGATAAGCAAACCGACACCCTGCCGTAATGATGCTTATATATGCCACGTAGCCAAAACAAAAGAATCCATTTGAATAGTAAGATGAATGAAAAATACAAATAATTATTTTGAGAAGTTTTTCTTGAAAACGAACATACATTATCTTGAACAGTGAGAAATTATTAATCCTAGTTTTTGTCTTATATAGTTTATAGTTGTTAACAAAAAAAAAAGATAATCCTTACATTACGAAATTTCTTCTGAATTAAAAGATAGTTGAATGAATGAAACGTGTTTCTTTATAAGCAAAATACAAAATTGGATCTATTTAAAAAATAATTAACCCATAGACAATAGAAAAAACATTCATCTGTCGGAGCCTGTGTGCAATTTAAAATATATAAAAACCAAAACTTTTTTTCAAAAATAAGTTGTATGCTTTAAAAACAATGCTTATAATAAGTCAATAATCTAAAATAACAGTATCTACGTTAAAAAAAAAAAATGATATCAAACTTGTAACAAATTGTGATATGGCATTCATCACTCACATGTCAACTGAACTCCTTCGAGTATAGCCCATCCTACATAGTTGCTAAGGTTAACAGAAGGTTAAGAGGAGATAAAGATAACAATAACAATAAAGACAACAACAAATAATGATAAAAATAACAAATAAACATAGATGGGAGTTCCTATCAGATTGAAAACAAATTTCAAATGGTAAGTGGAGCATCCGTTCTCAGGTATAAAATTCCCCACTTCTTCGTTAACCCTCAAAAAGGTTAAGATTTTTTATGATATATATAAAATTTAAATTTAAATCTATACCGCTACAACCCATGAAGGGTCAGGGGTTCAGTACTTTGTAAAGAAGTACTGTTACTAGGCCAACGGTTGTGCAAGGAGGTGATTTGGTCAGAATCACGCTTGATCGCCAGATTTTTACTCAATTAAGGGTATAATATATAATAATATGTCATTATATATTATTGTAATATATATAGGTAAAATGTCAGAATCATCAAATCTCTTGTCTAATACTGCAATATTATATTTGTGGCATTCGTTCAAAAAATAGGCAAAAGCAACGAATGAACAGATTTAATTTCATTATTTTGAACTCAAATTGTTTCAAAAGAATCAAGAGATCTAATTGAATAATCTGAGTCATTAAACTTAAAATTCGGTTGAGCAGTTTCTTAAACATTATTATAAATCTACTAATAAGTAGGTTATGAGGCACCCCTAAACACATTCAGCAACAGTCAGGTAATTAAACTTCTTTTTCAACTTAAAAAATCATTATATCGCTTGGAAAAAAGCTCAAAGCATCAAACTTTCGCTTTCTGCAAGAATGTCCCATAAATTGAAGATGCAATAAAAATGAAGGTTAAAAATAGAATATATCATAAAATTAATCTGGTTGAAAAGAATGACCAAAGTGCGAAGTAAAACAGTCTTTTATGGCTGAAGACAGATATCAAAGAGTGGAGAAAATTTTCCGGAGCTCATAAACCAGTCAAACATTAAAAGAGTCAATAGCTGCTAACTATAGTGCTCCACTTACTGGAATCGAAAGACATAAAAAGTGAAATATACATTCAGTTCTTGCTGACAGTTTAGGCCCGTAAATTTACCAAAAGGCAAGCGAAATGGAATTTCTTTAAGCTGGTGAATTATAGGAGTCAGAAAACGTATCCATTTCACCTCAATCAATTATGAGTCATTAATAGTTTTATTTTGATTATTTCTCTAGAGGTGTGAAAAAAAAGAAGTTATTATTATTTTTAGTTTTTTTGTTCAGAAGGCGCAGTTACTGTTCAATGTTCATTTGAAATAGCAGATACGAACTGTGCTATTCACGAAAATCGATGAATTTTAAAAATTAACTGATTACTTATAATGTAAAAATTAATTTTTTGGGTTAGTTTTTTAAATAATCTTACAGAGAGGAAATTTAGTTGATAAATGTACAAGCCATTATTATTATTATACTCCTGAAGAATATCAAAAAAAATCTTATCGAATTTTTGGGGATAGGTTTGGTGTTTTTTGTTATTACTCCCTCTCCCTACTAAAAAAAAAAAATGCAGCTGGCGCTTAACTTTTCTTTTTTTTCAGTGTGAAAAACTCATTCGTTCATGTAATATTCAGATATGTGTATTTTGTTTTTATTTCTATTGAGGTTCTGTCGTAAAGTTTCAAGTTGCAATATTTTAGTTAATTTGAAAAATCACAACACAAGTATTATTTAACCAGAACCTCCACGAAATTAAATTAAAAATGATCCTAGATACTCGTCATTGTCACCCATCAATTTTTAAATTAAGCCTAGTATGATTCTGAAATAGTATTTATTGTTTGACTTTAATTTATAATACATAAGTAAAAAAATATTCAATTTGTACCACTACAAATCATGAAGGGAAATAATTTTACTAAACCAACGGTTGTACAAGGAGGTGATTTGGTCAGAATCACGCTCGACCGCCAGATTTTTACCCAATTAAGAGTACCCACTTTATGAGGCTGGTTGGACCCCGGAGGGCTCCCGAATCCACAGGGTTGAGTTACAGTGAATTAGAAAATAATTATCTACCACAATCGGATTCAAACCCGTGTCCTTGGAGTTAGTAGCATAATGCCTTGCCATTGCACCACCCACTCCTATTTATATAGGTAATGAATAACGAATTTAAATAATAAACTGTTGTATAGTAATTTGCAACGTTTCATTATTACCAAAAGAGTATTTCTCAATAATTATTAAGATTTCGTAACGATCCAAATCATCTGTTATTTTTTTAAATAGATATTTTGCGGAATTTAATTTAAATTTGTATATTTTCATAAAAACTGCAGGATTTTATTAAAATAACTGGAAGTTGGACTAAACAAGGTTCTAATTATTAGAAATTTATACTCGCAAATCATTAAAAGGTAGTCCTAAAAAGTCAAATAAAATTAGATAATAGAAAAGTGAGAATTATCAGATGAACCAAGAAATATATTCACACAAAACTTAGTGTTCAATATAAAAATTAATAAGTTTTCTATCTGAAAATTAGTGTAAAACATAGTAGAAGCACAGTTGAGAATAATATAGGCCTTATGGATGTCTAAATTTTTCCACTTAATTGAAAAGATGACTTACCCTTTAATCATTTAATTATAATTCGATTCATTTAAATATAAATAAAATCCTTTCTTTAATAGATGGATATGAGCACCATTAGCTATAGAATTAATATAATCTACCCTATAGCCTCTAAGCCATACATTATAGCCTCTATTAAAAAATCAATTTAGTCCAATTTTTTTTAAATCATATTATAAGAATTGGACATTTTTTTATGTATTTCACATTTTAAGAAAACAAATTATCTTTTATCTTTATTTGAGAATATATATGCTTTTGTTGTATGTCTTATTGAATAAAGGTTTCTGGGTAAGAAATACTGACCGTTGGCACATTACATCATAGAATTTTATAATGGGGTATTTTGAATAGAGGAACTTTCCTCATCTCAGTTTGCAGTCCTATTCAGTCCCTACAATGAACTTTCTTCCTAGAAGGTTCAAGAAGGAAAATTCTCGCAATGGTCCTCATAATTCTTTTCATTATCCTAGTATGAGTTTAAAGTTTCATACGTCAAAGTAGAGACATTTTGACAACAATGTAAGACCTTAAGATTAAATTAATTCCATTCAAAATTTTCAGAGGCGTAATAGTTGGAGAGGCCTGGGAATAGGAAACTGTCTTTCTTATCATAAAGGTCCTCGTTATATCGTCCAGTCGACTGGTAAAGAGACCAATAACAGGGAAATGATAATGGGTTATCCAAAGTGCTCTGTCAACTTAGATCTGGAAAAGGTTGGCGATAGTCATTGTCAGAGGAATTATCAAGCAATGGAGCTAGATTTATTTATTTTTTGTTTTTAGCAATTATTAAGTCCACATCGTCTCGAAACGTCCCCAAGTTTTATTCAATTTCATTTTCATATCCTTAAAATTGTAATAATTAAAAAAAAATTCTCATATTTAACCTTCTATTATATCAATATTATATTTTGATTTGAAAAAAAAAAAGTATAAGGCAGTGGAAGTCCAAATGTGACGGGAGCTCTTTGAGGACGATATAAAAAAATCAGACGGGGGATCTTTACTGTTTGCTCAGCCTCTGCCTGGCCCGGTAAGGGCTTATGCTACAAAAATAATAAATCGCCCCCATGTTTACTTTAGAGGATGGGACTCCGACAACCTTGAAAAGAACCGTTCTTATGCTAATGGTTTTGGAAAGTAAATATAGCCTTCTTTTCACATGTTCTGTTTTATTCCAGATATTTCGACGAAAAAAAATATTTCAAAACGGCACACATGTTATTCTTCTTACTACCATATTATATGTAAATTTATTCCATTAATGTTATCGTAGAGCAGGAGTGATTTTGCGGCATAGAGTTTTAATGTCAAAGCTGGATAATTCCAGTAAAATATCAGATTTTCTGAATTGACTCCATTTTTGTCAGATAAATGCTATATATAGTTTATACTATAAACTGTTTTTCGCTATCCAAATTCTATTTTATTTATTTAATTTGAAGTGTTTCCACCACTAGGGTCATTTAAACTGGAATTACATATGTAATAGATTGCAATTTACTGATACACAAAGTAACAATTACAGAGTGAGAAATTTACAATTACAATTTTCATTTTGCATAGTTACAATTACAATTGACATAGTTAGTAAATTACTATATTAAATTATCCAACTACTTATACATGCTGTAATTACAGTTACACTATATGTGATCATAGATTTTCATGGTTTTTAAAAAGTGAATAAGTTTTGTTGTTGTGGGATCTTCTCTCATCATTTTCTGTAAATCTGATGAGAATTGGTGTGATTCGTGAGCAATAGATTCAGTGATAATGTGCCTAAAGAAAAGTTCGTTTCCGCAGTAGCGACAAATAGACGCATAACCTTTTTCATAAGATGGCAAGTGGTGAGTCAAGTATGGCTTATTAGGAAACGAGTTAGAACTACATCTTCTCTGCGTGGCGGAGTAAAGTTTCTGTCTGAACGTTTACTTATTTATTTATTATTATAACATGTTATAATATAACATCTTTGAATGTTGATGATTTTATGATGTTACAGGTCGTCTTTATAGCTAGTGTGGAATTCGAATCTGCCTTTTCATTCACGATAATCCCGGAATGACTTGGTCAATTATACAAACAAAACCATACAATCCATGTTATTATGTCGAAAATGGATCTTGTAAAGATTTGAGGGCAGACTTCGAATCAGAACAGATCACTGAGTGGAGACAGTTTTGAGGGATATTGCAAATTGCGCGATTGATTCCGAAGAGTTCTGCAGTGTGTATACCCAAGAATGTGGTTGTAACGAGAATAAGGTATGATAATCTGAAACAAAAACCGTGCCTACTGCTTCGTCTGCTTTGGAATCATCAGTAAAAATGAAGTTCCAATCGTATTAGTTAGTTTTAAATTTATTGAACTTATTTAATGTGATAATTGCGGTTGAAGTAGTTATTTTTGACTGGTGGGAGGGGTAACAACCATGCTTACTATATATTGCTCATCAAAATCTCACTCCATTTCAAATGTAATGAAGCAAAATCCCTCACAAGTAGTCCAATTATATGAAATTCTTACTTTAGACATGGAATTTTTTTCTTCAAGTCTTGGAAAGTGGTTAACATAACTCATACTCACATATTAGGTTTCTCACCGTCCAATTGTACAGAGGACATCAGGAGCCAGAATACAGCCGTTAGTTACCAGTTTCTTTTTTTTATTTTTATGGATTAATTAATGAACTAAAAAAAAAACAGGCCGCTCCAATCCACAATTTTTGTTTTTGTCTCCATTCATATATATTCTAATTTCAGCAGATTATTAGCATTGAAATCGAGTAATATTATATGTAATAGAGAGGAAAAAATCGAAAGTAATCTCACATCATGATTGAAGAGCGAATATGCGACTCAATGACTTAGGTTCTCAAGTCAGGAATAAATCTTCTACCTTTACCCTGAGATAGCTTCTGATCTTCTTAGCGAATTCTCTCAGGGAGCTACTTGCCATTCCGTACTGGTATTTTAGCTCTAGCATTTAACTATTTTTAGTTAGTTTCCTTAATTCTATAGAAACGACACAACAGATTCGTTGCAGGCATCAACAGCACTTCAGCGATTATTAAAAAGTAGATTATATATTCATTTCGTGGCGGCCCCTATAAATGAATCGTTACTTTCCCAGTCTGTACTTGTTATGTTACGTTAAAAATAAATAATAATATTAATAAATGATTTAATTAATAGATTTCTATGATGATAATATTTTTATAAATCAACGCTTAATCCCATCATATTATATTATGTTAAAATACTACCTACCTACTAATTATAAATTCGCTATATGTATATACGCTATGCTTCATCGTCACTTAAAAGGGTGAGAGAGTCCATAAATAGAATTGTTAACACCCAACTATTACTATAAGCAATCACTTCAACAACTATTATTATGAACTAAATCGCTATTTCTTGAAGCTGTCCTAAATAAGCTAATAGAAGTTATCCTAACTAACCGACCCCGGACCATAGGATACCCTAACTTTAGTTTTCTTAGGCATATACTCCATTTAAACATGATGCTGTATCATGGAGGTCACATCATTTGTTCATGTTCTTAGGCCAATTCCCATGGAGCCACAAACCTTTACTATAATTCCTTGGACAAAAGACCCCTCGCAACTGTTAGCCTTGCCCACCTATGATGTTCTTTTGTATGGATATCGTTTAATCGTGGTATGATATATGTTAAATCGTCAAATGGATATCGTTATATCATTGTATAATATGTGTTAAATCTTTGTATGGATGCAGTTAAATCGTTCGCTATTTCAATCTTCTCACGGGGCCCATCGTTACTTTCCATTAACAAGATGATTTAAACTAGATAATACCTTCGTTTTGAACCTAGAATACAGAGTTGATACTGGGTTCATAAATTTTTCTGAAATGACCCTACTGATTTGAAAATTTACTGAGAAAAATCTTTTTACTGTTGACAAAAATATACTTTAGGTTTTTCAACACCAAATGCCAATATAATTTGGTCAACAACGTCAGTACCTTTATTCTAATTTTTTATTTTAAGTCAGACCTTCGGCAGTCCCGGGAACGCGGGAAGATTTTGATATAAACAGATTGGTTTAATTACTTTTGCATTTGACCACTCTATTACGAGAGATTCATCAAAACTGAGTGAAGACAGATTATATTTGAAGGGAGATGGTCCAGATGGTGGTAAAAAAAAATAATGATGATAATTAACCCAAATAGTACTAAAGCTATTTACTTGTAGTTACCAACGATTCACCTTACTTTGCAAAGCTTTGTTATATCTAAACAAAAAGATACAATAAAATTTAAAATATTTTAAACAGGGCAAGAAGTATGAAATGTCACGAACAATAATATATGGTAGAACTATAAAATGTATAAAAATGAGAAGAATAAATTAAAAGAAATTAGATACAAGATGTTCAGAAATGCGTATAAATAAAAAATACAGTAACAAAAGTTGTGCATAAAATGAACAGGTGAGGTATCCAATAAAATAATAAATAAAAGAAAAGTAAACACAATAAAGAATACGAAAATCAAAAGACAGAAAAATAGATTTGGAAATAAGGGAAAATTAAATATATGAAGAGGAAAATTGGAGGTAGGCAAAAGGAAAATAATGAACAAATGTTGATACTAACCATACTTATAGCAAGGGTTAGTGGCATGTGGGGGTGGTGACTTTAAGTAAGTTCACAATTAACGTTCAAATTTTAATTATTAATTAATGGATTAAGATTAATCGACGCCATCAAGCATACTTCAAGTAACATAAAATTATGATAATTTTAAAGATTAATTGTAATTTTATTTTACCTAATGAGTGGTATAAAACATAGTCCAGTATCATATTTTTTTTAAAAAACCAACAGTTCTAAATTCAGTCCGTAACATTAAAGATATTCTATGTTTGCAATTAATGATCTATACATAAGTTACTCTTTTTGTTACTTTTAATAAATAAATAAGGTACTGTCAGAAATATAAGTGTAACAATTTTCAGGAAAGTTTCAGCTGTTCTGGGTTGTCAGGAAAATTCTCTTATAACTTTGATGCCTATAGCTACTCCAAGTTTAATTCCGCAGGCGGTACGTTAGATTGACTTCTACGATAACGTTATTTGGTAGACTTAGAATGTGTATCCGAGTATAAAGAATCAGGGACCGAAAATGAATATTAATTTTTATTCTATTTTTTTAGTATATTAATTGATATCCGGTTTAAATAAGTTGTACTGCAATTTGGAAAATATTCAGTTTCAGGTATATTCCGTTACTACTTGATTCAGATCGGTCAGCTAGAATGATGTTTTTGCGTTTTTTTCTGAAAACTGAATAGTAACCATTTCAAGTTCGAGCTGAAAAGAGCTATCCTAGGCTGGTAAAAAATGAACTACCCTCATTTCGTAAAAAAAAAAAAAATAAATAATATATATATATTTAATTTTTAGTAACTGTTTATATTTGAAAAACAGTTGTTTTTTTTAGGTATATGCTAAAACTGAAAAAATACATTCTTTTTTTGTATTATCGTTGTGACTAGGAAGTTAGAAAACCATTAATCCAGATTCATCATCTCAAAAAACAGAATCATCAAGAAAAAAATTCAATACTTTTTTCCAAAACACACCCTATTCGGATCTTCAACGTAAGAGTTATTTTTATAGCTCGCTCTTGTGGAACATGTATGAGAATTAGATGAAATATAAAAAATATTTAGGAATTGTTTTATAATATAATTTTGTATAGACTATTTGTATTTGTTTTCGTGTTCTATGCGGAAAAAAAAAAAAAAAATAGGGTTTCTATGTCGTTATTTGCAGCCTGCCCTTAGCTAGATGATAAAAAAAAAATGAATCTCGGATTCAGTATTCCGGTATAAAATAACTTTTTTGATCCATGGATGACTCAGCCACTGGGAGACAGAAAAAGGGACGTTCCGATATTTCCGATATTTTCAGGTATTGATACTTTTCATTCGATACTTGTGGTATGTGTATCGATACTTTACTTCCAGTATTATCAGAATATCAAGACATTTTCTTTAATAATGCTGGATATCGATATTTTTGATAAATTATCGTGTCGAAAGTAATATTGATACTTTGGTGGTAATTGATTTGTGAGTGAAAATAATGACTAGAGCAGAGTGGTGAACTACCCGTTTACTTTCCGTTACGTCAACAGTTATGCGAAAAAAAGATGTTTGTAAAAAGATTTTCCAATTAAGCTCTCCGTGACAAAAAATTATTAAAGGCCAATCATGAATATAGATTGATTCACATAATTCTACTTAACGGCTTTATGTTTTGTTACGTATGTATTGAAACGTATATAAATATTTTACAATAATGCATACATTCTCAATAATTATTTCAGAACTCCATATTGACATTCTTACAGCTGACGAAATTTAAGAAAGCACCAGTAAATTAATTTTTGTAAAAATGTGGATTTGGCAAGAAAGAATTTGGCAAGAAAGAATCATAAGGCAAATACACAAAAAAATATATTATTTGCAGGACTTGATGATATGAGGCTTTTAGGTGTCTTCATTGATTCTTACATAACTCTTCTTTTATAATATTGATGTTTTTATTTCGACGTTGTCTCTAATTGCGAATAATTTAGTTTGACAGTTAATAAAATAACAAAACCTCCATGGGTTAGTCAATGATCCTCGGATAGAAGATAGTCCGGACTGACTTTGACTTAATGTTGCCAGATCAGATGATGTCAAAGCTTTCTCTGTGCTTCATTAGCTCTGCCACGTCAGCCTTTCTCTGTCATCCTTCCAGATTAGGGAACCCCATCTTCCCTCTAATAATGTTTCTCAAGGCATCTTTGAGGTTACGTTTCTAGATATATTTTTACTTTAAGAACAGCGAAAACAATATAAACAAATTAATCTAAGCCTACAAGATGCCTAAGTGATTTCGTAAAATAAAATGCCAATGATACGCAGACAAAGCAAGTTTGAAAAATATTTTTCAAAAATCAGAGAAATGTAAATTGGACATGAACTAATATCGTCACCTTAAACTAGAACAACAAAAAAAAAAACGAACTTTGATCGTGAGTTTGTCCTCGCTAATAATCAGGAAACAATAAGAACACTAATATTCAACCAAGTATTTTTGATTATAGTTGATGATTAAAACTGATTTTTCGTGGAATTCCATTTTTGTTCCCTAGGTTTAGATTTATCTCCTCACCAAATCTTGACATAATACGAGAAAGACATTCAAATAGAACTAATTATAGTATGTACAAAATTACATTGTATGATTTTTTTCACAATTCAGTACGTTTTGTTTGTTTGTTAGTTTTGAAAGGACGTTTAACAGCCTGGTCATCAACGCCCGTTGGTTGTTGGTTTTGGTAAGGCCTAGTTGTTCCATAGTCATAGCTTTGGTATGGTGTACACTGATCCGCACCAATGGGATTCATTTCCGTGAGATTTGAAATATTATCTAGCTAGACAATTATAATTTGTTTAATAATCGTTACGATAGTGGAAAGGATGATGAAAAGCAGATAAGTAACTGTTATAATTTTAAAAATAAGACAAGATAAATAGATAATTATAATAATTAAAGGCTGGTCATTAAGTTAGTCTGATGGATGAATCTAATGACTTTCTATTACGGATTCGTTGTTTCTCAACGCCATTGGAACATTTGTTGTTATCCCTAACTGGTTCAGAGTTAATGTGTAGTGATGACATTCTTCAAAAATATGTTTGACAGTCAGATTACTATTACATTTCGAACATTTTGGAGGGGCCTCTCCTGTTGTGAGGTGGATGAGGTGGTTTTGAGTAAGTTAATACGTTATGTAATAACGTACATGAGTACGTTTGTGGTTTATGCACGTTTTAATCTATTTGTGCAAAATTTAATTTGTGTATTTAAGTGTTTAGTGTCAGTTTTGTAATTTACTGTGTATGTTTTTTGTTATATGTATAGGTTCCAGAAATCTTCTGCTTTTTGTGTTTTGTGCTGTATCTATTATTTTAGGGTTTTCAAAGTTGAATTCATGGTTCAATTTTATGCTGTGGTAGGCCAGAGCTGTGAAATTTATATTTTTACAATAAATTTTTCTGCAAGCTATAAATATAACATAAAGCGAGACACAGTAAACTAAAAAACTGACAATAACACTTAAATACACATTACGCCAACATTATAAATAGACTCAACATAAAAAATCAGAGGAATAAATGGGTTTAGAAAAAAGTGACTAAGTTTAATTTAAAATGCAAAGTTGGACATATAAATAGGGAGGTAACAGCACACTGCACATGAGATAAAGTCCAAAGAGATAGCAAGAAATATAGAGCAATTGTTGTGCTAAAGAGAGAAGAAGTATGCACCAATAAGTAATGACAACAAAGTGAGAACAGTGTAAAGCAATGTAGATTTGACATGATTTCCTTTATGAAATTCAAATTTTTGATTGATTATGAGGTTATTAATCAGGGATTATAATTGTATGAAATGTAATACACATAGATAAAGATTGTTATTATGGTGGATTATTTTTGTTTGTAGGTTATAAAAGTACATGAATATAGAACAATAATCCCGAAACGTTGTGCTACAATATGTTCATTTAAAATAAATTACATTTTGGGAGTTTTTTAACCTCAAAAAGTTTTTATTGATACAATGTGTACTATATATACATATTGAGTAAAAATGAAAACAAATACTATCGCAAGTAGAACAACTATATATTGTTTTATTTAAGTAATTAGCATCATAGATAAATACTAGTTAAGCATTCAACACAACTATAGTTTCACTTACTTTATTTATAATTAAAAAGATTCTGCGTAACCTTTAACATCAATAACAAGTACACAATAACTTTTCTTCTCCCATGCTGAATTATTTATTCTTCACATATAAACAATATTTGTTTTGCCGAGGAACTGATTCACATGCTATAAATTTAGCGATATATATAGTCGTTCCTAGACATTTCGTGACAGGCGTTGCTTGACTGAATAGAGGCGTGACCTCAAATATCGTGGTGTACCCGAGAATAGTGTAAGCTCACCAACTTAATTTGGCCTAGGCTGTTGTCACTAATCACTGCCGGCCGCAGGTATCCCAAATACGAGGCCCCTATACTTCACCCCTGACTACAATGCCGGTCCCTGGACAGAACATTATTCATGCCACTTACGTTCCCCCTATTCGGGTTGTGGAGGTAGTGGGAGCTGCCTTAACGGTCTCTGACGAAATCATTTCCTTCACTTTCACAAATCTATTTTTTGTTAAATAAGTAATGAAGAATTATGTTTCATCACTGTATTTTGTTCTAAACCTCAAAGTGACATTCAGTGCTAAATCTAATATGAATTCGTACACCACGAGCTACGAGTTTTTTTTTATTTATTGAAATTTACAAAGTGTAAAAAAAAAATGCAACAAGTAAATGTGGCAAATGTTTCAGAACACGTGATGATCTTGGGAAGGAACAACCCAATGGCGATGCTTCAATCATTGCTTTAAATTGAAAGATTCCGTGGCTATCTTCTTTTCAGAGGTTTTCAAGGATGAGATATTAAGGACTAATGGGTTTGGGTGGGTAAGGATTTTGGAATGAAAGGAGGTATGTATGTATATTCGGGTGTCAAATCTACAAGGAATGAGATGTTGGGGTCATCATGGATGAGTTTATTTGTGTAGTAATATGGAGCATTAAGGATTTTGGATCGTGAGGATTGGATACGGGAGGAATTTGATGGTTTGGTGGAGCCCCACTGCTCAATTCCGTATGTCCAAATAGATCTGACTATAAGAGTTTTCTGTAGTAAATGAGTTTTTTTTTTTAGTTTTTTTCGTACCCCCCTGACGGAATAAATACTTGAATACAAACATACAGGTAGGTATATGTATATCTGGTAGTTTGTAATTCCTTCGATTGCCTTGTGGCATTTTAAGGTATAGTAAATGGGAATATTAGACGGTTTGTCAACTAGGTGTTGTAGTAATTGAAATCTACGAATAGTTTCCAGTCATTTCAGTCTAGTATGGGGATTCCGAGTAAGTATCTTGTCAAGATGGAGTTTTATGCAGTCAGTCTGTTCAACAGGAGTTAGTGGGATATTAAAAAAATATTCAGTAGATTAGGTGAGTAGAGGTTTATGTATATCTATGAGCTACGAGTTTTAAACATACCTTATGATCCTTAAAATCCTTCAAGAAACAAACATAGATATATTTCAGGAAAATTAACCCTTTGATGCCTATAAGATACCAAGTAAATATTTTTTATATCTTCTTTCTGTTCTGACTACGTTGAGTCTAAATTGCATAAGAATATAGTGTAACAAAAAAAAATTAATGGATTTTGCCAACACATAGGTGTCAACACAATAATTTGTAATACAATTTTGAAAAGTGTATTATATGTTAGTGACAATGCACATTAAATTTAATAAAATGTTAATTTAGGATTTTTACGTATGTTTGGAATAAAACTAAGTTTAAATCATGCTGGAGCCTCAGAACTCCTTCAATACAATGATCGTAACGAATAATATATTACACCTCATATTTACAAACATTATTTATACATTTTATCAGACTTCAACAAATTCATACTATAACTCTTAAAAAAGAAAGTTAAAAAAATTAACTAACTTGCTTTTACTGGAATTTTTTAATATAAAAATAAAGAAAATGTTATATAACTAACCTAACTTAAATTCAGAACATGAAATCAGAATGGATAATCTATTTTAATCTGATATTGACATTGGCAGAAACATTCAATTTCATTTGTAGAATCTCTGATAACTAAGTTGAATAAATTTTCAATGTTTTCTTATATGTTTTATGAATATGTTAGGCTTCATTTGTATACATTATGATTTGTTGCTTAAAAACAGTATATAAAATTAATTGACAAATATAAAACAATTTAAATAAAACAAACAAAATTAAAAACCTAACCAAAATTAAAAAGGAACCCGTTCCCACCAGCGATCAATATCATAATTGCAAATATCGATTTAGCTCTTTCTCTTTGCAACATTACAATGTTAATTTTTGCTTTGATTGTATCAATATTTTTTACCTCAATTTTTATGAGCCATTATGCCAACACATTAGAATTTTATAACAACAATGGAATAAATATATTGTGAATTATATGTTATTTTAATTTGCATACTTATTTTTTTTCTTTAACATACAGAGAAATTGTACGGACCACATTTATTTATCTAAATAATTTTATAAGCGCTTTTCTTTTGACATTTATCTTATCGATTTCTAATTACATCTAAGATTTCTCAGATATGTAAATATATAAAAGTAATAAATAAAAAATATATATATCAAATGTATAGTTAAATGTGTAAAATTTTATTAAGAAATATTTACCTCTGACGCACACAATGTTTACAGGCGTTTTAATTCCTAATTAATTTTAATTCTCTTGATCCTCACTGTTTTTATATTATTATTTAATTTTTACAAATTAAATCATTAATTATTCTATTTGCTTGCAGCCTAGATATTTGCTGACTTCATTGGCGAGTAACGACTTGGCTATTGGTGTTTTGGTGACACCCTTTGGATTTCTTCCTGCTCTGTTTAAGTGTTGGCCATACAGTGAAACGATTTGCCAAATTCAGGTAAGATTATTTCCTAATAATTTTACAATGTCAAATCTTTAATTGAAGGAATTGATATAACAAATTATTCATCGTAATAATCTGAACTTATGACAAAATAATTGCTATTTTATTGAACTGAAATTATGATCCTAAAATGTGGATTTCAAATATTTAAAAAATGAGGTAAAATATTTTATTTAAAACTATTGCAATTTTCAGAACAATTAACTTTTTTTTTGTACCCGGTCTGTCTGATGGGCCTTAAATGGTTGATATAACCGTTACATTATACATATATTTTAACCATATATTTAAAAAAATTAACAGTTGAAGCCATAATCAACAGTTAAAATATTTTTTTCAGAACAATTAACTATTTTTTTTTATACCCTATCGGTCTGGTGGGCCTTAAATGGTTGATATAACCGTTACATTATACATATACTTTAACCATATATTTAAAAAAAAAATATTTTAACAGTTGATTATGAGGGGGGGGGGAGTTATAGTCTTGTACAAAAGACACCCCTAACTATATACAATGTTATAATAAAAAGGAAAAAAAATAGATAAGAATAAGGCTTCTTAATAAAAGAGAAAAGTAAAAATAATAACAAAAAATGGCGGTATTTGTAGACTTAACAAAACAAACAATTGCCCTCTAATGGTAAAAAGAAACAAGTTAATTTGAAAAAAATTTGAGAGAAGAGAAAAAAAAAGAAAGTAAAATAGAGGTAGTGTGAATAATAAATTAATAAATATAGAACATCTTAAATATTAGAACTTATAACAGAATGTCTTGCAGCAGCCTGGGCTTCAGTCTTTGGTTTGAGGTTGGGTTTCCCAGGTTGTAGTTCACTGCTCCTTTAACTGTTGGCAACTGGGAGTGGAACTTCATGGACCGTTTTTTGATGTACTCCTCTATTGACACCACTTGTAATTGACGATGCAATTGGCTATTTCTTATGAACTAAGCAGCATTTATTGAGATTCTAAGGACTTTATTTTGAAAAGCTTGTAAATTTTTCCTTTTCAATAAGGAAGCAGCTTTCCAGACTTCACAGCCGTGCATCAGCAGTGGCCTAAGAATTGTTTTAAATATAAGAACAGTTGTTTTTGGTTTAATTTGGAATTTCTATTTATGATAGGATATAGCATTGCTAACCTTGCGTAGGTTTGAGTTAGATTGATGTTGATATGGTGATTCCAGGTGAATTCCCAGGTTTCTTACTGGCAGGATTCCATTTCACATTTTTACTTGTGAGGATTAGTTCCGGTGGATCTGGAGGACGTTGAAGAGTAAAAACTTTTGAATTACATTTTCCAATGTTCAAGCTAATCATCAATTTAGTGAAATATTGTTCTAGATCATTAAGATGACTTTGCAAAGTGTATCTAGCGATTATTATGTCATCAAGTAGAGAAAACACAGCTGTATCGTCAGCGATCCATAGCTATGGAGATGTATGTGGACTGGATCATGTCGTGAAGGTAGAAGTAGAACAGAGTGGGAGATAGGGCTGAGCCTTGTGGAGTACCGGCATGTATTTGTCTAAGGGGGTAGATTTTGTTTATTTATTCTAACAGAAAATGTTCCACCGTTGAGGAATGAGCTCAGAATATAGTACAGGTATTTTGGAGTACCTGCTTTTTTTAGTTTATATAGTAGACCTCGATGCAAGACCTTATGGAATGCTTGTTGGAAATCCAATAACACTACCAGTTGGAGAGAAGTGGACTGTATTGAAAACCGAATTGAAAATCAGAAATAATTTCGATGTTCTGAAAAAAAATTAAGATTTTTTTTTATAACTGATTCCAGTAAGTTTCCAAAAATCGGTAATAAACTGAAAGGTATATTGCTGCTGATTTGTTTTGCGTTCTTACCAGACCTGTGAATTATAATTGTATTATAATAAGTGAAGAAAAATATCCAGTACGAAGGCAACTGTTAAAAATTGACGTGATGAAAACGACAGCTTTGTGCGTTACCTGGGTAACATTTTGGTTGCTATAACTGGGATCAAATCATGGCCAGGACTTTTCATTACCTTGAGCTTTTTAATCAGGTCCTGGATTTCTTTTGGGGTCGCGAATATTGGTGGGAGCTGAACTAACAAAATTCAGACTTATTTCCGACATAAATCGACTCATTGAATGTCGTTATACTTTTATCTATTTCCTGAGTGGTAGGAAAATATTTTTTCAGTTGTAACTTTTCACCGACAAAAATTTTGTACGTTTCCCAATCAATCACTCCATTAATGAGGAATTTTTCCACCGTTTCATTGTTTATCTGAGTTGAGAAATTAATTAATACAGGGAAATGGTCCGAATTAAAAAGTTTTGTTAATACGATATCCAGAATGTCAAATTTACAGCCAGGTCTGTAAAATGTAGGTTCATTTGTTGCATGTATTTGGATATTGTGCCTTGAGCAAATATCAAGTAAAGTATTTCCACTAGAATTTGATTTGCGGCATCCCCAGTAAATGTTTTTACAATTCATGTCACCTAAAACTAATGATTGATTCTCTGGTTATAATAGTATTAAAATTTCGTTTTGAATTAGTGTTGTTTTTTTTTTGGAGGTTTATAAACTGCTGTGACCACGGTAGAAGGAGACGAGTTTAAACTAACCGAAAAAACCTCTATATTAAATACGTTGGTAATGATGTTTTCAGTGAAATCAATATTATTTTTGATTATTCAGGCCACACCATCAGCAACCGAACAATCTCAGTCATTGCGTAAAATTTTGTAACCTGGAATCTTCAATTTGATGTTTTCGAATACAATGTGTCTCAGCTATATAGGCGATGAAATTTGATTCGAGGAAAATTTTAAATTTATTTCTTTAATGAGATATGGCATGATCATTCCAATTTAAAAATTTTAATTTTCTTAATTCCGTATCCATAGACGAAAAAATTGAGCATTCGTTGAATAATATATGATTTGTATTAAAGCGCAGTTAGTCAGGAGAGAATTAGTAACTGCTAAAAGCTGTATAGCGTGGATAGATGAGTCATAATTAGTGATAAATACGGTTTATAGCTTTGATTATAATTTATTTATTGAAGAAAATAAATTTTCACCATTTATTTCGTTGTCTTGATTAACTGCGGACTGGGTTTTTGGTTCCGGTGGTTTTGATATTGATCTAATAACATCAGCACATGAGTTTTTTGAAATGATTTTCGTGGCTGGCCTGCTTGAATTAATCTCAGATTTACGAATATTTGGTTCTGAAAGTGAGTTTATTTTATTTTTAAGGGTTTGATAATATTTACATTCCTCGTAATTAGCCGCATGCGCTAGTTCAAAATTTACACAAAATGACTTATCTGTAAATTTTAACGGGCATTTTGTGAAATTGTGTTTACCTTTGCACTTAACACACCTTGGTCCCAAATGACCAAAATTAGTTCTTCGTATGACCGTATCTTTGGCAGTTAGTACACAGGGGGAGTTGCGCATCCGCTAGTTAGCAAATGAACATATGCTACTTTGTGTCCCACAATAGACTATTTTACAGTGAACTCAAATAAAAACAGTAGTGAAAAAAAACAGTGTCAGTGAAATATTAAGTGATACTGCTCACATGAGAGCTAAAATATAGGTGAGTTGTCGCTTATTTATTAACTTTTAGTGAATCGTGTATACGTTCCTTAATTAAGGATAATTCCTTAATTAATACGTTCCTTAAACCAACA
>NW_027106026.1:108726-131989 GCF_000696795.3 Halyomorpha halys | reverse complement strand
AAAAAAAAAAAAAAAAAAAAAAAGTACACAGGAATGTCAGTGTTAGGCAACTTCGAATTAAACTCGGCCTTTAATTCGTCTTCTATGGAACTTTTCTAATCATTATATTCAAATATTTATTTTTATCCCGTCAAAATGTATGGTACTCAATTATTTCTTCATCATAGTACTTAATTATAGTTCTGTAATCGTCGATATTCGTTAATTTAAGTAGTAAATGGTCCGATGCACAATGCATTTAAATTGTTTAACTGTAGCCTGTAAGTATTAGCATTATATAGGAATATCGGAGGTATTTTTATTGTATTGGGCTGAACATTCGGGTTAGTATTCGTGTTCCTCTAATATGCTTATCTGAGGAAAGGTCGATGTGTAATAACATGTTAAATGAACCGCCCTCCATAGCTTTTAAAGAATAATTTCCTGGTAATCTTACTTATTTTTTTAACGAGTGACTGGGTCTGTGTTGAATCGGTGCCTTCAAAATTCTTTTTTTCTCGATTTTGATTCTTCTGATTGTAGCTCTACATGCGATTTATTAGTGGTAATATGCTTGTGGTTTTGGGATAAATCGGGCGAAATGTTTGATTCATCGCCTGATTGCATAGTATAAATAAAAATAACACAAAATTATTTCACAAACGATGAAAGCATGACGGAAAAAAAAAATGGCTGCGCACAAGCTAGAAAAGAACCGCACTCAATAAAGCCAGAGGCAAAACTGATTAACTATTAAAAATTGGTACTAAATAAATTATTTTTTTTTTTTTAAAGATATTAACATTAGTCTTCCTAGCCCGAACCAGATATCAATCATTCCATTATAAACTCCCTAGCCACCCAAGCCCACTAGTTTCTAACCTTGCTTCCTGACAATCCTTGAAAAGAAAATGACCACAAGACCTGCTGATGTAAAACGTCATTAGAGTGCTTCCAATGGGTAGTTTCTCTACACGCCTGTAATACTCCAATTTAACTGAGATCAGACTTACTAAATGTAATATAAGGTACAGTTGTAAATAGAAATAAATAAATATTTAAAAAAAAAAAAACATTAGTCCTCAGTTTTAACTTATCATCTAGCATTAATCAATATATTAATATTTATGATAATAATACTTATGAGTATACATATTAAAATTATTTAACAATATAAACGAATTAAATTACTAGTCATATCCCAAATTCCAAGAAAATGTATGTGAAGAGGAGAACCTATTTGGTATATTTTGTTTTATAACACAGTCTTAAATAAATCCCGAAGTTCTAAAAATATTAAATAACGCTCTTATAGGCACAAAACAGCATCATTAAGTTTTTCTTTAAGGTAATTTATGCAAATCGTTTAATATATTTTTTAACGTATAATTGATACGTGATCTTACGCAATCGCGGGAATGCATCAGAAATTTTTGTTACGTAAACTAGCTGTCAACTTTGAAAAAAAGATTACAGCATAACTAGTTTGAAACTCAATTTATAAGTTTCGAAACTCTACCACTACAGGCCAATACATTCGTCTGTGTAATATTGTGAGATAGCCTATTTCCCGCTGTAAATTAGGTTTATTGGTACTCCATAAAGCCTTGTCTAGAGTTCCAATTATAGTGGAAATTGTACCCATATGTACATATTTCGTTTAGTACTTTATAAAAAAGAATGGCCTAACCCTTAGAGAGCTCTGGTTAAATTCCACCTTCCTCCTCAATGAGCAACCTTCTCATTCCCCACCCATTGTAAATAAATATTTATCTCATCCTAAAGAGAAACGTTCTACATCACGTTCCATATTTGATAGTTAATTATTTTAATTAACTCGAATTGCAATATTTTACATATAAATGTTTTTACAGCTATTTATTCAGTTTAAATTCAACACAGTATTTTCTTCGTCTTGTTTCATAACTGACTATTACCTAAAATGCTGAAAAAAAACAAACAAATATCTAATTGACAGATATATTTCTAATTTTAATTGTATATAAATTAATCAAATCAAATTTTATTCATTTTGAGAAGTCAACTTAAAAATTTTGTTTCGTTCATTTTTATTAGTTGAATAATACCCAAAGCAGAGGTTGACTGACTAGAGTGATAGAGAAAACAATTTTAACAGACCCGCTAATGATCATTTTAGTAGACCTATTTGAAAGGATCGTCAGTGGCTGCATGTTCAGTGGTCTCCAATGTATTGTAAATTTCCACCCCTGATAAAAAAAAAAAATAATAATAAATAAAGTACATAACTTTATCAATGTTAATTTACCTATTACAAATATTTAATTTCAATTTTTATCTTTGTATTTATTTTAAATTCAAATAATACTTCATTATTATCATCATTACAATTCTTATAAAATTACTGATTCGAAAATGAGAAATTTTTTTAATACACGAGGGTATGGCATTAGCAACCAATTTAAGAGGATAAAAATAAAAATAAATAAGAATTATTATATGACTTACTATGCATCACTCGATAACCACAATTGAAGACAATGTAGGATAAAGATATGTGGCAATTCAGGAAAATCAGGGATATTTGAACCTTTTATAATTCAAGAACATTTTACGAATCGTTTTTTAAATAGCACCTTCTTTAATATTTCTTAATCTTGAATTCTGGCTGCTTTTAGAAGTTATGAGTTAAGTTTTCTTTTTTAAATTTGAATAAACAAATAAATAATTATATACATATTTTATGTATTTAAGTGTATTTTGCAACGAACTAGAGAATTATTTTGTCTCAGAGTTCTGAGATATTGTGGTTTTTGTTAAACTAAATAACAGTTTCTTAAATTTCTAAAAATATATATACAATATTTAATTGGCGAGGAGTGAATTTCAAACACTTTTTGGGAAGTAGGGTTTTATTAATCTTTTATTAAAAGCCGTTTTTTTTATTATTTAAACCAACATTTAATAATTTTAATAACATATATTCTTTTTAATTAAGGCATTTTAAATTGTGGATTATTTAGGGGCTTTTAATAAAGTAAAAAGTTAAAAAAAAGAAATAAAATAAAAAATGTATGTCTACACATTTTTCCTTCACTGCCTGATTTTAACATTTTTTTTTACCTATAATTAAAATTACTTCTGCGCGGCTTATGCCAAGTAGGTATGAATTTTAGAAAGTAAAATTTGCGCATCTTCAGACAATGATCCTGATCCATTATCAGTTGCCTAGTGTTACTAAAACCTATTAGCTTTTTAACTTGTTAATAACCTTTTTTTTCGTTTTTATTCCAAAATCCACATAATTAAATTATCAGTGAGAGATCAAAGTAGGTAAATGTAGAAGCTTAAAAAAGAGGAAAGTCAAATTTTAACTAACTTATTACGGAACCCACACGAATAAATCATCTTAATTAGTAATTTAATGCAGTGGCAAAATATTATTTTAGGTCCTTTAATACCGGATTAGTCTTTTATTAAGTAGACTCCCGTTTATACAAACTTATGATTAACTAAACTTTCGTACCTTGTTCAAGTTTCTTCGGGCGTAATAGCCTTTGCCTCTTTGTAGTAGGCCGTTCTTAATTCTTAATGAAAGGTCCATTTTTTACTTAATAAATTAGAAAACATCATAATGTAAACGTACAAGATTAGTGGCCGAAAAAATATGTAAACTTTATCATAGTAAAAAAAATAACACGATCATTACAAATTAATTTGATTTTTAATTAGTTACATATATACATAATAATAATAATCTTCATTTATTCTGGGATTATCCCTTTAGAATAATTTACAGGCGTCAAAATTAGGCTTTAGAGACTTAGAGGAAATCACAAAACAGAGATGAAATTACAAAAAGTCATAAAATAAAATAATACAATGAATTTAAAAAGATACAAATAAACAACAAACATTAACAGAATATATAAAATAATGATAAAACAAATAAAATAAAAGGGCTAGTCATATCATAAAACATAAGATGACTTCTGATAGTAAATAAAAAAATTTAAAAAATGATAAGACATATTGCAATTGTTACATTTTATGTTACATATATTTAAGCAACCACCAACTAAGGCTGTGCTGATTATAAAAATTATATAAATGATAATTTCTTTGTCCATATTTGTTATTTGGAATCTGTTTTGGTTCTTCTTTCTTTTCTTTTATTTTATCAGATATATTTAACCAAATTTCAGGGCCTCTTTTATAAATTCGATTTTAATGTACATTTTTACTGCTAAAAATACAAAATGTTCATTTTGGACTGTTTCGTCTTTCCCTTGTTGTATGATTCTAATGTTTAGTACTCTGGTATAACTAACGTCGTAATTATTATTATATATTTTTTTTATGGCTTTCATGATCTCTTAAAGCAATCGACCATGCATTTTACGTTATTTATCTTTTTCTTTGATGTAGTTTTTATGTTACTTTTTTATTGTGCCTTTTTATCATTTAGAAATTTAAAAGTTCCGCTCATTGGGGCCACAATCATGCACGAAATTCTTTGTTCCAACAATTTTTTTGACAATAACAAAGGGCGTTGTTCATCAAATTTTGGTATAAATGGAATTTCGGTGTTTTATCGGTACAAAAACAATTTTTAGTAATAGGAATGCTTTAAATTCTGATAAATAATCACTTTGAAAAAAGTAATCGGGCTAGAGCTCAGTTATAATATACTTCTACAGTTCTGACTAAAAACACCATAAACTGGAAACATATACCTGAATTTAATCCAAGATCAGGTCACCTTTGTCCATAAAAATTACTGTAACCGTGAAGATACATTTTAGGAATAATTTACTTTAGACATTGGAAATATATATTAAATAAATCAATCTCCATCTTCGAAAGTTATTAGATCCGACGGCAGATTATTGTATTGTCAGTGATTGAGAGACCGATAAACCGAAAACTTTTAATGATGTCTAGCCATGTTTGACAAACAAATAAATAAGTTAGATGGGCCTGCACAAAAGATCTGTATTACGATTTTGTTTATTTATTTTATTATTTTTAATTAAGAACTAAGCACTTCATTGATGAATTTCATTGATAAATGATATTAAGCCGTATTATGAACCATATTACTATCCATATTTCTTTTAACTTACCAGTATATTTAAATATATAATAGCCTTATCAAGAAAACATAGTTGTTAATTATTTATATCATTTTATTGACGAAATTCCGGAATTGTGAACTGAATTAGAACACATTCAATTGATCTTGCCTATATTCTAATTTTATAATAACTTCGGAGATTGACATTTTTTTCAAAATGCCAAGCAAATTATATGATTTAAAAATCGTTTATATCCTTAAGAGACCGTAAATAATAGTTATTTTGCCTGTTAATCACAAAGGAGAAGGTAATCCAAATTAAAACTTTCTTCCATTCGTAAATCTTAATATTCAACCTTCCCACAAACCATTAATCAAGCTAGGGTAGTGCTAGAACTTGGGTTTATGAAGATGAAGAACTTTTAATTTCGGACTTAAATCAAAATTTATCAATACCGCATTTGCCCCTTTCAACATTTATATCGACTAGATTTTTTATGTAAAAAATCTTAAATTACCGGCAGATCACCGGTGTTAATACAATGTACTTTTTAAACAGTTAACCGAATATCTTTATATCTTGAATATCTTTATAAATCATATTTCTCAGATAAAATTAGGCAATTCTTTTTTAAATTTATTAAATGATATTTACAACTGTACTCACATAAAAATACATCTAGAAAATTTGATGTTTTGATGTAAGGTCATAATGATATGATACAGGCATGTAGAGAAACTACTCATTGGTAGGACTCTAATAATATTTCTGGATTAGAAAGTCTCGAGGCCATCTTCTTTTCAAGCACCTCGAAGGTTTGTCGGGAAATGAAGAGGAAGCAAGGTTACAAACTAGTATGTTTGCGAGTTTATAATGGAGGGATTGATATCTGATTCGGTTTCGATCGGTTATATATGGAACATTAAGGTCTTTATGGGCGATTTTATTTGTGATAAAGTAGGAAACATTGAGGATTTTGGATTGGATATGAGATCAATTCGAAGGTTTAATGGAGCCCCAAAGGTTAATATAATAAGATAAATCTTATTATAATCATGTAGAGTAGTCTTTTGTAATGGATTGGAAGTTTAGACAATTTTTCAAGTAAGTGCTCTAATAGCGGGAATCGACATGCTGTTTCCTGTCTTTTTAGCCTTGTGTAAGGTATCCAAGTTAGTCGTTTGTTCAGATGTAGTCCAAGTTAGCAGATCTGTTCGACAGAGGTAAGAGCAAATTAATAAAGGATACTGTAGGGCAGTCCGTAGGCTTACGACGAAGGGTAAAGGTAATTTTTTGGGATTTATTTTTAATCTCTAATTTCGAAACCATTCTTTGAGGGTTGTTATATGGCATTAGAGAGTTTGAGATGCAATAAAATGGTTATTATTAACTGCAAGCTCACAAGTTTCATCAGCAGAAAGTATGTAGGAGGTAGAAATTCACGGAGTTTTTGAAGCAGTCACACCGGGAATCGATCAAAAGCCTGTTCTATATCAAAAAAGACTGCCACACAGTACATTCCGCGCACCAAACAAGACGAGACAACGTCCGTCCACCACACAATAAAATTACTAGATAGTGGAGCGGAATGTTATGAATCCAATCTGGTGATCAGGGTTTATATGATTGTAACCTAGGATGGGTTATAGGCGTTTCAAAATAAGTCTTTTTGAGGATTTTTCCCATCATAGGTCATAGAAATATAGTAGGACGGTAGGATGATATAGTATTCTAACTGCTTTTGGGGTTTTAGTGTCATTTTGGCTATTGATAATTCCTAGAAGGAAAATATACGGAACGGAGTACGGTGTGTAGGTGAGGAATAGGCTGGCTTTTCGAGGAAGAGGTCTTAGGATACGGGATGTTATTAGGTCGTATTCAGGAGCTTTGCGCCTAGGTAATCTCTGAATGATGCAGGATATTTCTGAAGGAGGAGGTGCTTTAGGTGGTTGAGTCATTTAGAATGAAATATTTAGTTCTGCTTTAATACATTCAAGGTAAATCGATTAAGGATATGAGGAAGCGGAATAAAAGCTTTATCCGAATGTTTGTGATTTTTGTTCGTCAGTTCTGGTCCAAGTCTATACTGAGAAGTTGATACTTAAAATCTTTGAAATTCGTCAGATTTTTAGTAGTTCTCCATAATTATTTGTCAGTAGTTGTAAGATTTGAAGTAAATTTAAATTTTCTAATTTCTGCTTTTATTTTGTAAGTAAATTTTGTGGAGTGAGAGGTAAGGGGGGGTAGGGGGTTAGAAGAGAATTATCCTTTCTTCAGGGAGTTCATTTATGGTTGGAAGGAGGTGGTGGGCCCAACTCATTTCACAATGGGAAGGGTGTGACCACCATAAGAGGAGGAAGCTGACGGATGCAGTGGAGGTGCAGCCCCATCAGTAAAGCGCTCAACGTTGCAGGCGTTGAGCTGCACTACAGTAAAAAATTTGTTTCAAATAATAATTAAATAATTAATTTATGAAAGAATAACAAAAATTGTTGATTTTTGGGATCAGTGGCATATGTAACCTCAGCGCACTACCCGACTGCTCCCACACCCCGTATGCCAGACCAGAAATGGCAAGGATTAAAAAAAAAAGTCAATTTGGTGTAATACGTTTGGTCAGTTGGATAACTTTTCCTACGCTACTTCGATATTCCTCTGCGTTTTATCTTACGAAGATATGAATTTGTTATTGTAGGTTAGTTTGTTAATTATTATTATTGCTTTTATGGGATACCAGCTGGTCCAGCTCATACAATTATGAGTCAATAATGCTTAATTTTGATCATAATTTCCTTTTTACTGGTTAAATCAATTATTTCAATTGACAAGAACCTTTCTTAAATAAGGATTTTATTATTAATGAAAATTCAGCTACGCAAGAACTGGATGTCAATTTTAATCGCTATTAATATATAACAGTACAGCAATGTTAACTAAATATTAATTATTGTCATCATAAGACCAATTAGTCAATGTCCATCCATAGCTCAGGTGCTTAGGCGTAGGTCTCCAATCTGAGATCTGCGGGCGGCGTCGTTTCGGATCTGTGCTGGGGCGTTGACTTTTTTATTGAGTGGTAGTCCCATAAAATGAAAACTAGACCCTCCGCCATGGTTCGAATAGGTTGGTGATCTAGATAACCCCCCTGTATGTCAGAAATGACTAGGAAGGTGGTCATAAAAAGAAAATTTTTTTTAGCCTCTTTTGTTAATTATCAACAAAATAGATTTAGTGTTTTCCATATGATAATGTATTTTTCAACCCTTAATCAATAGGTAGGAAGTTGATAATCTACGAAAATACCAAAGGTAAGTGAAATCATCTGCATAACTTACAGACCTTGCTGATGTTGAACTTGTAACAAGTCAGATTACAGTCTGAACTTTACATCATATTCTCTGCCTACCAACAAGTAATGTCAATGCATGCAGTATGTTAAAGTTGAAAGTCACCACTACGAATACTAAAAACCCAAAGTTCTGAAAAAAAAAGTATTTAATTCTCTATTTTTACATTTACAGTTAAATTATTGATTAAAGTATAAAATACTATAAGTTATAGCATGTTTATGTCATACATAGTACATTTCAATTTTAAGATATGGTTAAAAAGTTTAATTGTGATATATTGTAATATTTATTATCTCTTTGGTAGTTATATTTTATATTTAAAATTTATTAAACATAATTAAGTAATACTTACTTAAATTGTTTGTATCTATCATGAAATTAACATGCTGTTCTACTTTTTTTTGCATATTATGAAACGTTTGTTAAAATCATGTAATCTACCAGTCTTAAGGGCAATAACAATATTAATTCTACAAGGCAAAAAGAATAATAACTTCACCATCGTATACAAAATTAGAAACGTGCGAGGGGAAATAAAAGTTGTGTGATATAAAAAAAGCCCAAGCATATAGAGGTGAGGCTGAATGGCTTGATGAGCCGATTGGGCAGGCAGCCAAGATCCGAGATTAGCCCAATAGCCGGCGGAGATGGTACAAAGCTACAGATTGAAGGGCCATCACGGCTCCGAATAAAGGGCTTAGGACCAACAGAAGGTCGTACCTCCATCTCCCAGCTGTTATAATAACTTCCACCATAATCTCTCCCTTCAAGTTTCTCGATTTATTTAATGGGAAACGGTTTATAGGCTCTGCAAACGGCTCCACTCCTCTTTATCTACTCCTCGTACTCGCTACCTTGCAGTCCTAGCTATGGTGGTATAAATCAGGAAGAACATTTATTTTCTAGTTCACCATGATCAAATAATATCAAGAATTATTAAGTTTAATTTCTAAAACCTATTAACACTTTTTGTTAGTTAAATATTTTTGTCTTCTTTTATAATTTATACATGTTATGGCACCCACAGATCAATATGGTATTAATGTATTTATTACTAAATTTGATTACTGATTGTTTGAGAGTTTTTTTTTTAATATTTATTTATTGCTAATTACAACTGTACATTATAATACATTTAATAAATCTGATCTAAGTTAAATTGGAGTGTTACAGGCGTGTAGAGAACTACCCATTGGTAGCACTCTAAGAGAGTGGTTTATATTATTATTAACACGAACTTCAATGATCCACTTTTACTCTCATATATTTATTTTAAAAAACTTCTAACGTTTAGGCCATTAGGCGTTTTTCAAGGAGTCAGCGTATAAAAATTGTTTTCATATCATTACTATATTACCTCCTCATATAATACTAATGATTTTGAACATACCTTACTCATTGAATTGTCATAGTTCATTAAATTGTCTTTTTTTGCAGGCTAATTGGCCATGTCTTATATCTTTAAAAACAAAATAAATATTAAATTAATATCATAACAGTTCCAATTAATCTTTTTAAAATTGATTATTCACTTACAAACTACCTTTATAATTAGCCAGCAAAAAAGACAATTTAATGAATTATGACAATTCAATGAGTAAGGTATGTTCAAAAACATCAGTATTAAGTGAGGAGGAAATGTAATAATAATATGGAAAAAAATTTTATATCCTGTCTTCTTGAAAATCACCTAAGGGCCGTTGAATATCTTTTTTAATAAATAGTTGACAGTAAAAGTGGATCATTGAATATATTACTAAATTTATTTAATTGACAACTGTTCTACAACCAGCTAATGTGATATAAGATAGATATAATGTCTTGAAGGAAAGGTGTTTGATGCTTCGCAATAAAAATTGAAATTTTACAATCATTTCTGTACCAGATCCTTCGTAAACGTAATCTCATAGTCCATGAATTAAAGGGTATGTTGGGCGTGAAACCGTTTATATACTGATTTATTATTGGATTGTACGTATGGAGTTTGTAAGTCCATGATGTAGGGGGAGGGGGGAAGGAAGCAGTGCTAATAAGTCTTAGTAATTTTGATTGATATTGTGGTATTTTCAATAGGTTATTTTTATTTGGCATATCCGTATACTAGTGCACCGTAACTCCAAATCGGTCTGGGAAGCCAAGTATAAAATCCTTAGTTATTCTGAAAGAGATAATTTTGATTGTTTATTTAAAATATGAAGTAATAATTCAATTCGGGCCCTTTATACTATTAATGATTTGAATGAATGGGTGACCTTTAAAACAAATATTTCTTTTATAACAAAAAAAAGTTTATCATTGTTGTCAACTCGTTCAGCTAAACCGTTACTGAATAAATTTGGAGATTTATATAGCGATTTTTTTTTCACACTATCTGTTCAAAGTTTTTTATTTTATTTATTTTTTTTTATGTTATACCATTAAAATTAATTTGGATAGTATTCAAGTTATGTATTTCAAACAAATACTATTTAAGAATAAACAATATATGTTAAAATTTTTGAAACTATAATTCACTATAAGCTTACCGATACAGAATCATTCTTTTTCATTTCCAAATCAATTCTTTGAAAAAAGTTTAAGATTAAATCAATGATTTTTATTCAATTATACAGAAAAAAAAGTTCTTTATAATGTTCCAATGTATATCTTAATATTGATTAAGAATAAATACCCTATAAAAAATCTGGAGGTCAGTGATAATAGGTTTGAGAAGAATAAAAACTGGTAATAAATGGGACAGTATTTGCATAATGGGAATACTGGCAGAGAGATAGGAATTATAGTAATTTAGTTAATATTATATTTTTACTGTATATGGAATGTAGTTTTCTATGAAAATGCACGTTTTGAGGACATATAAACCCAAATGACCAAGCCTCGCAAAATGACCTGCGTGAATATCACAGAATATCATAAAAACGCAAAATTGGAACTAAATGAAACTACATATTTAACGTAGGTGTACGCCTGGACTGTTACAGCATCTTTTTTGTCAAAATCGACCGACTGGAAGTCAATTATACACTTTTTTAGGATTTTCCCCAAAATGTATCTTATGATTTTGATGACACTCGGTATAGCAATGTAAAATTAAGAGTCGTTTTATATCAGATAGGTCTTATTTTCATTGAAATAGTTTTTTAGGGTGAAATAACGAATTTCTAAAATATCTTCCCTCAAAGTACCTTTAATATCTTTTATTTCAAATAATTAAACATTTCATATTTTTATTAGTAGTGAAAAATGGATAAATATAAACTATGGAAGGATCCGAAAATTAATTTAGGGGGATAAAAGAAAAACAATTTTTTCCAGGGTGAAAAAATATTTCCGGGACTATGCAAATATTAATAATAACTTCCAATTTATTTCAGTTTTAACAATCTACACGATGTTTCTATGGAACTTTAGGATTTAATTATTGTTCTAAAAACAACAATAAGTAAATATGGTGTATATATACAACGCGCAGCCAAAGTTCTTGGTTTGTATCACCATTAGAACTCTAGTACTAACAGGAAAACAAAATAAATAAATATATACACTAATATGGCCTTTTACACTTTCTACTTGAAAGCTAACAGATTTATCAGTTTATATAGTGCACAGCTAAAAAAGAATGAGCGAGGCATGATCGATTCGTACCATCCTTCTATATACATATTTAAAAATACATGCTTAATTTCTGACATTAATATCATTTCTATATAACCGGCTTCAAAACACCTACGGATAAATTTTTCATTGGATGGTATGATTTTTATTAATTATTTCCTAAACAGTATATTTCTTTGCTATACCAGGATTATTTTGTCAGATAGTACATGAAGATTTATTATATATAGCCTATATATATATAACTATATTACAGATAGCCTGAGAATTATATTATATTATATTAATTATATTATCAAATTTGAAGTTTCAATAATGATCCGAGGAAACCTATTTTTAAATACCATGCAGTCTTTTAAGATGTAATATTTCTTAAGTTCAAACAAATCAGCAGCACCATGATAATACTTAAAAAAAAAAAAAAAAATTTCTCACTCTGAAGACGCCTCCCTCAACCATCCATTCTTAATATACCTATTTGTTATTTTTAAAATCAAGATGTTATTTATATAATGAAGCCTTAAGTTTTATTTTCTAAATGTTATACATTTTTTTTCTTGTAGTTACGAGGTAGACGATTTAAGCGACAAAATGTTTTATGATATTCAGTAAAATTAAAGTGTTTTACAAATGTGTTCGCATTATTAATGAAAAACTACTTTTATATACAGTTGAAACTTGATTATGTTACTTAATCATACTTAGCAATATTAAATGCGTAAGTTGAATGAAATATGGCTACAATAAGACAAAAATTTAATATATTAATTTAAAGACAACCATTTTATATATTAACAAGTATATTTTTCAAATAATTCTTTACTCTATCGTAGATCTTGATCACCAATTCTGCACATATCTTCTTCAAAGTTCGATATCTACTACAAGAATCTAAGTTCTATATCCGCCAGATTTTAATTACATCACATCGATGATATAGCCGACAGTTCATATTATTATGAAATCCTACTTCTCAGTGCATAATAAAATATTAATTTCTAGATTATTCTGAAAATTATTTGAACATAATAGATTGAATAGTGCAATAAAGTTCAATTTTCGAACCTTAATTGCACCCGATTCGTTCAATCCAAGGTCTAACTTTGATCAATGTATAAGCAATAGGATTCTATTTCATAAACAAAATACCCCTTTTGTTTATGATTATATTCCGCCCAGTTTATGGAAACTGTTGCATCATTATGGTGAGATTCTCTTCTGCGGGTTTCCAACAATAATTTCTTATTATTTAATTTAGCTTTCAAATTTTAATTTCAATTGTCTTGCCTGTTCGATGCACAGACATTTGACAGACAAACTGTAGTCTTTTTTTTTTAATAATTAGGAAATTACGTCGATAAACATAAAAACACCAGAGCTGGACTCGGTTCCAGTTGTCAGGGCTTTTTCAATTATCAGCTGAGAGATGTCCTATTTATAAACACTTCTTTTTCAACTAATAAAAGAACTCACTCTAAAACTTAATAAATCGAGTGACGATCAGCTATAGTATTTATATATTTGAAATACAATTAAAAATTTATTGTAGATTAATTAAGGATTCACAATAAGGAATCCTGACACATAAATCACTTCAATTTTACAAAAACTTGACTTCACATTATCTTACACAAAGAGAGAAATGATTGCATTATCCTTATTAATTAACAACTAACAATTAAAGAAAATAAATATTTTGAGTTAGAAATTAGCATAGAAAATTCAAAAAGAACGGTGAAATCCCAAAGAGAAAAATAAGTATGTATAATATGGAATGAAAGAAACAAAGCGGATGTGTTTTTCATTTCGAATTGACATTTATTTATATATTTATTAAGGCCTAATTAATTACTTAGCGCTAAGTTGTTTTAAACAAAAGATTTATTTTAATAAGTTCATAAGTCTATTCGATTTGAGGAAAGGAGATGAAGTGAAAATGAAAAATCCAACTTTATTCTAAGACACTTAGTCCCCTAATAACAACAGTTTGAACAATATGAGAATAATTCATCTGTTTAAAATATTTTAAGTTTAACAAAATTAAATAAATTAACAATAATTATATATGAAAATGAGATCAATGATATAAGTAAATATAATTGCATATTTATATAAGGCTGCATGGAAATCTATTATTAACAAATGTACAGAAGATTGATAATCAAGGAGATGGATACGTAATAGATGTTAGAATGAAGTTAAGGATGAGAGTGAATACTAGAAGCACTAAAGCGGGTACTTCAATGAAATTAATCATGGACTCTTTGGAGCTGTTTGAGGATTGAGATGGTGTTTCAGGTAATTTGGTGAAAATATGATATTCTTTGTTAAGTATTCATCGAGTTTTATTAAGGCGTGTTCTGTGAGGAGTCAGTATTCTGTGTACAAAGTAAAGAACGAAAAAGGATTTATTTTGTTTATAATTAATATTAGGAAATTAGCATAAATCGTTAAGGATTTTTATTCTATTTTAAATTTGCTAATTGAAGGAGATTATTAATGACGACTGATATGGTCGGTTTCAATTTTTTATCATCTAAGTTTTTCAATATATATCAGTCCTAGTTACCTAGAATACATACATGAATTGAAGGAATCGGCCAGTGCTAATGAAACAGGTGTTGATCACTGGAATATTTTCCATTAATCTACAATCTGAGTTAGCCACTTATCAACAAACCTTAGCGAAAATAATTAATTATTTGTTTCTATTTCTAAGTTTTCTTTTTGTTTGTTTTTTCATCTTAATCTACAATACCAGTTGAGGTAAATCATATTACCAATCAAAATTTTAAAAGAAAAAAAAGTTTTATTAAGTAATTTCTAGGGTTATGAAATAGGTAGTTAATACGACATGTATTAAATAAAAAAAATTATAACGTAGACAGTTTTTATTCCAGAAAAAAAAGAACAACTATTTGTTCTGATTTAGTCTGAAATATCATGCCTGCTTTCTCTGATTCTGATTTAATTATCATAATTGCATTACTCGGACCAAATTTTCTTATTTAACATAACAATGGATCGTTAGTAAGCTAAAAGGATAGTAAAAATGGCCATATTTCAAATACCCAGTTTGAACATTAAGAGTGAGATCGGAAACGTCTCTTTCCTTTAGTAAAACTATGAAAACGTTACTTTCGGCAGATTACCTCTGACGCACAGATTTTTCATCGAAAGTAATAGTGACTTTTTGACGCACGTCAGAGACAGCTGCGGGAACGAACTCTGTGAAGGCCCAAGGTCTGTATGTCAGAGCTCAGTCGAGATGACATATTGAACCCCGGCTTTTAGGTCTTACCTTCGACTCTGACAGCTTTCTTTGCCTTGCCTATATTCCAGTGATGAATTGGAAACGAATTTATAACGAATGCAGCTTCCAGTATATAGTTTAATTATCTTAAACTACCCTACATTTGGCTGTTTCATTATTACAAAAAATATAACACATAACAGGTAATAATAAATAATCAATCATCAGTTCTTGAGTTACAGAATTAGTTTAAAAACATTTATATACAAATAAAATTGTTAAGGTTGGTTATGGGTATGGTGATAATGTATAATATACTTTGTGAATCAGGTCCTGTAGTTTTATATCTCCATTTATTATATTGCTCCATTACATAATTAGTGTTCATTTAAAAAGTGACTGGGTGATTCTGCTTAGGAAAGAATCGAACCGAATGAACTGCCAAAAGCACATTTAATTTCATTTAATTTTTTTAATAATAACCTTTGTTTTATCTTATAGGCAAAATACTGATGAAATATTAATCCCTGCTTAATTAATTGTAATTTCATATGCTATTTTTCAATTTTTAACAAAAACTTGGAATGATCAGGAGATTATACACAGAAAAACGCACCATCCTGAACACGTAATTAAATCAACATCCTGTAACAATGATCAATGATCATATGCATAAATGTATAAATGGATATGATTTATGAATATAAAGAAAAAGAAACAGGGAATCATCTTCGAAACAGCAACATGTGAAAAATGAGAATATATTTTGGTAGAATTTTGCAAAAGGAATTCAATCGGATTACTAGGTGTGAAAAAAAATTATTTCAAGAGATCCACATATTGTTTTTTTTTTATTTATTTAATGTAATTTACAACTGTACAAAATAATACAATAGGTAATTTTTTGTACTAAATGGGAAGTTTGGAGCGTTTGTCAAGTAAGTTTTGTAGCAATCGGAATCTACGAGCAGTTTCTTGTCGTTTCAGTCTTGTGTGTGGATTTCAAGTAAGTCTCTTTTCAAGATGGAGTCCTAAGTATCGAATCTGTTCAACAGGCGTTAGTGGAGTATTTAGAAAGGATACTGTAGGACAGGTCTACATAATTTAAATTTTTTTTCTTTCACTATCCCCGTAGTGCTGTTATGCTTGGAGTAGTCTCAATAAATTTCTTATATGTCTCTTTGTCCAGAGCCATTCCTGGAAGTTATCTTATAAGCAACCGCGTACTATTCTGAGCCTGTCTATATGATGAAAATGAATTGGAAACGGCAGTAACTTTTCTAAAGAATTCCAAGAAATATTTAATGTTGTAGCGAAAGCAATTATAATAAAATGGAGAAAGCAAAGAAAATTCATTAGAGAATGTAGAGGACAGTATTTGGTAAAAATGATATTGAATCAATGCCTTGAGTACTTCAAATATGCCAGAATACTCCACCAACGATAATATACTTCTTGTCCTCTTCGGGTTAATAAATTACAAATTTTACTATAATCGGCATGTATATTTCGCCAATGAAGAGGCAGCGCTTGAAAAAAAAAACAAAAGCTAGAAGAAATTTACAGCGAAAGTTACAAATTAAACAACAAGCGTCTAAGTACTGTCTTTCCCAATCATTTAATACTGAGATGCTTTAAGACAAGGATGCTTCCTCATCACACTTCTTTATTCTATTATTTTTAAAGATTTAGTAGAATAGGTTGAAAAAGGGATTTTGAGAAGTGTTTAAAAAAATTATATCTCTTGATATACAGAGGATTTAGTACTAGATGAAGGTGCATTAAGGAAAATAAATTTTGGTATGTGGGAATTAATTTCTATGAGGAGAAGATGGCCGAAGGAGGAGATAGTCGGCAAATAAACAAAATCTTATTTATTTGTTACGATGTTTTGATTTGAATTTCAGGCCTTCATCTACTTTTTTTTATCTTCATAATTTATTGTCATCAATATTTCGAAGTTTGTTTGTTGTTATTTTATTTTTAATTTCGCTGAATTAAGGTTGTTATCTTGTTTTGTTTTTTCAGGTCTGATGAAGACCTATTTTGGAAATTGATTATTTCGAAAAATGATTAGTGTGCGAAGGTTTGTAACCTCCATCATACATTGTAACTGTGTTGATAAAAGGGCTAGCGACCCCAAAAGTGCAAGCATTCTCTACCATTATTCACTGTTTACATGCCTCCGCCCACCCAACCATGTCAAAACCCAAATCCACTAGGTCAGCCTTAACATAATTCCAACGACATCAAAACCTGGTTAACTGAAACACTCCGAATGTTTATCAGACTATAGTTACAAAAATATATTCATATATTTCAATAACAGGCTAATAAATAAAATGAGTGGTGACAATCTTCCTAAAACATATTGTAAGATATAGCTTATTATTAATAAGATATGACTTTTACACATACAGATTTGATGTTAGATAAAATATAGAAAATCAAATTAATGAATTAGTAGCCTTATAAACTATCAGACCTCATTTTTGCTGTTAAAAAATAATGAATATTAAAGTACTTTTACCGAATCACGAAGATGGCAACGAGAGTGTTGTTAAAAAAAAAATAAGTTTTATAAAGTTTGATTAGGGATATCCATCAGAGGGGAACAGTCAATAAACGATTTTGTTCTTCCAAGGGCCTTTCCACACACGATTAGTTCCTAACGATCGTAAAGAATTATTTTCCGACATTTGTGTTCGTGAAGAGTTACTTTTTTATCTATAAGAAATCGCCAAAAATATGTCCGCAAATTCTTTCCAATAAATATATAAACTACTTTATAGAGTCCGTTTTATTACTGAACTGGCATACTTAGTTAAATTTAATTTCTAATATAATTTAAATTCTCTAATAAAATATGCATTAAAAATTATCCTGAGGTATTCTTAAAAAATTTCCTTAAAGAAGGTTAAGCAATGTACTTGGTAGAAAAATTTCTTCTCATAGGAATTCGTATAAAAATTAACAATGTCTAACAAAGGATACAAAATTAAATGTTTCTTTTTATTGTTACACATTAATATTACATTTTGTCTCAAGGGAAGAGGATAATATTACTTAACAAAAAATGTCATAAGCTGGTACGACAAGGAACCTGAAAATTCAACTTGCGTGATTTTTAACTAAAAGGTAAAATCAATTAATCAAAATTTATCATCTTCTCATCTCTTTTATATCTTCTTTGCAACTATCGTTGACAGAGCCTATGTATAGTTTATTTTCTGTATAAATAAATTTCTACTTACAACAGGCTGTCCTACATAAGAAACATCTTATTTTTCTCCCAGCTACTCAGCCTGGTGTTACCATCTGTTAGGTATAGGCTTAGAGAAAAACTTTGTCCCACAACTCAACGCCAGTATGTCCATTAATTTTCACTTTCCTCTCGGACCTCGGTTTGAAGCGAACATATTATTTGGATATTAACTTTCTTGAAAACAAATGATGAATATTTGTTTAATGATTCGTTATCTATATAATCATTTTTTTTGTTCATTCTTGTTCTTCAATTTTATTATAATTATAAAATATTTTAGATCATAATACATAATATTTTTTTTATAAAATTAGTTAAATTACATTTAAATTAAGAGCTTTTTGTTTTTTGTTTTTTGTATGTTGTAGTAAATTTAATTAAATAATGAGAACTATTATTATTACATTATTGTTATAGTATAGAATTACAATATTAGCACGTTGGTTGGTATTCAATTGTTTATCCCCGACTATATTTATGTCTGACGTATTCTAATACTCTAATAGTCTCGCATCAACTCTTCTGGAAGGAACGTCTTTCTCGTATTTTTTTTTTCTTTTTTCGAAAACCATTTGCTACAGAAATATTTCTAGTTGTGAACCTTAGAGACAACACTCACAACCCGCCTAAGGGCCAACGGCCTAAGCGCTCGCCTGTTTTCGAAGAACTCAGTTGCCAATAAGGAGAAAACAGGGTATTTACCAAGGGCATACCCATAATCAAAACTCGCAGTGCAAGCCATACTCAATCTAGTTACGACATTTCAGCACGGAAAATGCGAATAAAACCGAAATTTTAAGATAATTATTTATAATTGTCGCAGTACCTTATTTGTTATAGCAATTAGTATTTGCTTGAAAAAAAAATGCAATTAAATTAATATTTTTTTTACTTCTGGGGGGCAACTTCTCACTCCCGCTCCCCCCCTCCCTACTGGGTACGCACATGGTATTTATATTTTGTTTTAGTTCAGAAACAGAATTACAATCATGAGACACATTGTAGTTAGAAATATTCTTTTTTTTTTAATCTTTAATCACTATCATATTATCTTAGATTTTTTAACTTCAATTTCTTTTTTTTTCTCTCTTTCTTTATGTTTAAACAAGATAATTGTTTCAATTATATATATTTCATTTTCTAAAATTGGTTTTACGTTTTTATCAATATATATATATATATATATATATATATTCATGTAATCAAATTGTAATATTTTTTTTCCCTTTTTTATCAATAAATATCCAGTAAAAACCCCTTATTTAGAATTATATTTATTTGTATTTTGTATTTTATTATGTATGTTATTATTTTATATTTTACTATGGTACATTCAGTACGGGTTAAAAAAGGGCCAAAGTTCCCCTTTAGTAAGTAGCAACGGACAAATGTTAAACAAACTATATGAATAGTTACAAGATAAATTAGCTTGATAAAATTTATATAATTATAAAAATCCTCCTAACTCTGGATTTTTTAGTTCTATAGTGCACAATTTGCTATGTTGAAAATTACTTAAGATTTCTCAGTTCACGAAATAAAGGTAGGAAATAAGAGGGTGCCTTGCAACAGCATGTCTAATTTTAATTTTTTTTATACGATGTATATTACCCAAGTTTATAGTATAACCTTAAACATTTTTAATTTTTTATTATGTTTGTTTTTTCAATTTTTTGTTTATATCTCCATATTTTAAGAAAATCTCAACCTGTAGGGATCAAAATTTATAACATAGATGCCTAAAATTTGATTCGTTAACCATAGATTCCGGCGACACGGTAACTCAATATTGAGCAAAATTAGAAAAAAAAAACACAATGTTTGTATCAAAAACCATAGTTCTTTCTTAATACGTATTAGGCAGTATTTTGTGAAGAAAAACATTCTGTTTAAAATCAATAAAGGATGAAATTTACAAACAATTTTTTTCTGAAAGGTGATTGTATAACTTGTAACAATGGTTAAATAAGACAGTTTGGGAAACGGCAATATTCTAGTAAAAGTGTTCTTTATTTGAAGTGTTTTGTAAGTAATATATACTTACTATACCTATTATATATTATATACCTAAAAAAGAAAATATAGATTTGATTGATCATTAATTTGAAACCATAAATATTACTTGTCTTTGCAATTATAGTATTAAAATAAATTAAATATAGCAGTTAAATTAAATGTTTTCTTCGTTTGATTGTCGGTCTATGAATCTTTTTTTTGCTACGATATCACAAAATGATTGAGGAGCTGAGATCTCTCATGGTTTTTATAGGGTGAAGCCCTTGACAGCTTCTCCTCCACCGCCATACCAGCTGCTTTTTATCCTCACCTAACCTCGTCTGAATTCTGTAGTACTTACGGAATATGTGATGCCCAAAGCATTATTCAATGGTGGTAAATTTAATAATTTAATACTTGGCAGATAGATAATTGTAATTGAAAACTTACATAATTATTTTTCGTTGGGAGTAAGGAATAAAAATTACTTTTCATCATTCTTTATTATTTTATCTAACTTCCTATATGCTTTGGTGTCGGTCAAAAAACAAAAAAATGTTGTTTTATTACCCTCTTTTTTTTTGTTTAATATTTATTCAGGATTTTGTCTTTCTTGCTAGCTGAAATCGAACCGATAGGATATTAGCTACTTCCATTATAAAAACGTAGTCTGCAATTTGTTTTACATACAAAATTAAACACATTCCTATTTTAGAAGTATTATAAATTTATAATTTATCATTTTTACTATCCTCATCATCACTATAAATCACTATTGTATTTTTCATTTCAGCATATTTTTTAGGTGATTAAACTTGGTAAAAAATCTGGACTACCGTATAGGTATTAAAATGGTGTGACATAGAATACCCTAGTAACAGCACATGTTTGGCAGAAAAGGGGAATACTTTTTGAGGTAGTAGGAATTTAAATGTGATTTAAAAAAAATCTTCTGCTAAAGTGCCTTTAATTTTCATTGTCTGAATAATCCACCATTTCATGTTTTAGTTAGTAATTAAAAAATAATAAATATGAACTATGAAAGGATTTGTTAATTGACTTGAAGGTTGGCAACACATTTCCAGAACTAAGATTAATAATATAGACAAATTGAAAAGCCACCGTTGGAAAATCAAGGATTTTAGAAAAAATAACCTCTCACATAGAAAGTCGAAAAATGTAGTGAAGAGTGACAAAAAATTTTTTTATAATTATTATTTTCATATTGATTCTATTACAATCTAGCATTCAATAATGCAGAATGATAATTTTATGAAACAGGCATATTTTGTTATACTGCTGGCATACTTTTGCAAAGAAAAATGATTTGCTACGAGTTAATGTTAAAAATACTTTCCTGAAAACTGTTGAAATTGGAGTTAGTCGAAAAAATTATTGCCTCAATGACTAATAAAGTTTATTTTCTGAAACTAGCGAAGATTAATTTCAACTCTAAGTAGAGTAGTAAGTTGTGTGCTGCGCGCGCCACCCCAGAATTTTTTACTACCTCACATTATATCATACTCATATATTTGAAGCGAATCAAATCACAAATCGATTTAAAAATAGATACAGATATTTTTTTCCCCCCTTTTACGTCTTTTCTTTTACTTCTTCATTTTCATCTTTTGAATTTGACCCTTGGAAGTTCTAGAGGCGTTTAATACTTTAAACAGGAAAATCTAATAACTAACTTAATCCATTTAATTATTATAGGTGGCAAGCTACCTCGGTATTTAAGAAGGATAGCTCAGTCTGAAGCGAATGACTTAGCTTTGAAGGAAGCGGATGAGTCTTTAACGTTCAATAAATAATGAAATTGCCTTAGTTCCATTAACCTTTAAATGGATAAATAATGGAATTTCAGTAGCGACCGTATACTTAGACTTAGATGCAATGTTTTGTTGTACATTTTCTACAATTATACTGGATAAAATATAATTTATCTGAAGCGAATTTTGGATAGTACCAAATACCTTTCTGTTTACAAGATATATTCTTAATATTTGAACATCTTAGACGCTCTAGACTTGTTGGTCTGGTCGCCCGGAGGACACGAGATTTTATTACTATAAATTTAAAACTTATCCAGACACTATAACTGTAACTAATGAAAAATGGCTCTCTATTATGCCTTGAAAGAGAATACATGGAAAATAACAAAAATATTACAGAATGAAAATGAAATTATATATTAGCATTTCAATTTTTATAACGGTTACAAAATCTCCTTTCACAAAAACCTAATTTTTGTATTTTTAGAATTTCTTTCTTTATCCCCTGTCCTTCTACTCTTGCATCGACGTCATAATCGTATTGACGTTAACATTTTTACATCAACCAGACTTTCATGACGTTTGGGATAGTGTCAGTTTCTCTTTTACTTTCGTCACCAGTTGCACCATCAAAATAACAAATTGAAATCTTGTAAATACATAAATATTTATGAATCCATTGCATTTTTTATTTGGCAAGAATTCAATTAGTACTCTCTGTATTTTAATTTTTCATGACTATTTTATATCAGATTAAAATTGAGTTATTAATCATCAAAACTAATAAACAGTGTAGCCTTCTAAATGTTAAGACTGAAAATTATACAAATTTTGAAAAGAAAATAAGATGAAAACAAAATAACAAAACATTACTGGCGTGTGTAACCCCGCTGATTTAAAAACTAAATTATACTTATAGCCTAAACCTGTCCCCTGGGTGACTAATGAAGGGTTAATGAGTATAAATAAATAAT
>NW_027106026.1:82233-108676 GCF_000696795.3 Halyomorpha halys | reverse complement strand
TATATATATATGCAATAAGGATGGGTTTAAGAAAATTCAAACTCTAAGTGGTTTAAGAAAAAGTATTTCTAAAAACAAGGAGGGTGGAAGTGACTAAAACGTCCTGTTATTCCTACAGTACTGTAATAATATAAATCGAAAGCCGGTTTTTTCAACTAATCTTTCCTAAAATTTAGCTGCATCGTCATGGTCGCTGATTTAGCAATATTAAATTCTATGACATAGGGAGTTGATATTATAAAGTGAATATATACGTGTTAATTTCAGTAATATCTGTCCGATTTTGAAAAAAATTTTTGAGTTAGTTAAACCGTATTTTAAGGACAGCTTTATACATCATAACATCACGATACGACCCATTGAAACCTCATGTGTCAATCAATCATTCAATCTAGAAATTAATATTAAGTGCTCCTTGAAGCCAATTTACTATTACAACTTTATATGGTTTATTGCGTGAAATTCGCCAGGGACTATACCACTATTAATGTAAAACCCACCTTTAGCGGAACAAGCCTTGTTATCTTAAAATACCCCCAGGCAACAAAAGGACGTTTATATTGTTATTGTATAAATATATATTTATTTTTTTGATTGTATGTATGTAATTGTTAGTTAATAAAGGAAGGGTGAGAAATAGTAAGAGACAAATCTTATGGTGAAAGAGTCATTTACTATATGACATTGGAACTACAAAAACAAAACTGGAAATTTTAATCTACCAAATCAAAAACTACCTGATAATTTTAAAATAAACTCGTGATAAAACTGGAAATAAAAGTTATTCAATCAAGTAGTCAAGTTATCAATTTCAGGCGCTTTTTAAATATTGCTCGGTTTAACTATCTTAAGTGTTATATTGGACCGTCGCTCCCTGGGGATCTGAGCGGGGCGGGTCCGCCGGGGAAGGATTGCTTTTTTATGCAGATGTTGAGTTCAATGGATTTCTCGCACAATATTTAAAAATTATTATTAATTAATTATTATTATCATAATTATTATATACATTAATTATTTAACATTGGCGCGACAGCCTGTAGAGGTCCAAGGCCTCGCGCGATGCACTAAGGAAATATTTCACACGTTTCCTGACGTGTTAGTTTCATAGGATAGCTTAGCTACTCCCACACCTATTTTTGCTACCCATTGGGTAACGGGCCTCACAATGAGGAATGCTGGTAAAATAAATTCAGAAATATAATCACTGGCTATATCTATATATAATTCTTCATATTTATCAAGATTATAGAATGGTAATTTTATTTTATATTAAATAAACTAACAGAAAAACAAAATTGGAAAGCAGAGTTAGGTGCAATGGCGATCAGCTGCTGAAAAAATATTCTTCAAACCAGTAAAATTCATAAAATTGCAAATTTATTCCTAATCCAGGAAAGAAGAATCAAGACACAATAATTCACATTTACTGACCGTATAACAGTATTTCCTGGTCGTTCATAAGAGTGATCTCATATTTTCTGTATTGCATACGAAATATCAATAACTTAAAAATGTCTTTAAGATTATTAATTTCATACCTCGAAATATTTTGCATGAAATGTTTATTGTATAAGTCCCCAAACAATTTTCATTATGATCCTTAGTCGTTAATTAAAGATCTATAAACAGTTACCAGAAAAAAAAACTCAAATAGTCCTAAAACTACTTAATTTGACGGCAACCCGGACTATCTTCCTTTTACAAATCCAGTTGCATTTATTAGCTTGAGTTAGAAAGTTAATCGAAACGAATCGCATGATTATAGATTAAAAATATCATTAATTATGTATACTAGATTGTATATATTTAAAACTCAATTAATAATAAGGTAGTAATAAAATTTTGTCTTATTAAATACTCTTTTGAAAAAAACTAGCAAATGGAAGAAAATTTTACTAAGTTGTTATAGTAGGACTTCGACTGTAGAATAAGATGAGATGGCTTCATTTACTTGAATTGATATTGAGGTTAAGGGAGCTGTTCAACCTTGCATCTAGGTTAAAACGGCCATATTAGACCAAACTCTATCTAAAAATACTTCTTTTAAAAAATGATCCTTTATCGCTTGGATGAATCCGGAACTCATTTCCTCCTTTACCAGAGCTACTGCTTCTTATGACGGTAATTTGAAATCTTTTGTGATCTTTTCTCATGCTAAATTAGTAACATTAGTTATTAACATCTGTAATATAATTATATTTTTCATAACATATACATTCTTTTTCAAATGGTTTACTTGATCATTTAATCCTAATAGCTTTATGTTTATTACGGTCTTGGAACCAATCAAACAATTAATAAAAGAGGTTTAGAGGGAAAGGGTGGTTAACTGAAGGTTTATGTCTCGGAAATTGTTAAACACATACTCATGTCCTTTATTGCTTTGGAGAGATTACAAACAAGAGTGATGAGAACCACAGAAATTTATGTTCCCATTGAGAAGAAATGTCCCTGGTTGATGAATGAGGAGCACTTCCCTTGATTCAAGGATTTTATTTACGCATAGAAGACGGTGGTGGTTCCAGACAACTTCAACGTTAAAGGCCGAAGACAGAGAGAACCACTACAGCACAGATCGCCGGGAGATGGAAGCAACTCTCTACTGGGTATATTAGAATAGATGTATTGCATTGTTCAGTTGCAGTAGTGTGTTGTTAGTAACATTTCACTGCTGCAACCTACCCAAAAGTTGAAAAATAAATAAGTAATAATAACAAGGGTAGTAGAAAAAAAAACATGGAGAATATTATCTATTTTTTCTCTTCCTGTTCTGGTTCTCTGTAGCAAATCTCAAGTATTAATCAATTTCAAATCTCCATAGCTGCCATATCCCTTAAAATGATAACTGGTTAAACACAAACATTCTACATCTCTTAGAAAATCTTAAGTGACGCATTAATCTTCTAAGATAGGATGTGAAAAATAATTTTTTTAGCACTACACCTTTCGGCAATACGGTTGATATCTTTGGGAACCTAGGAATGGTTTCAGGAAGGTCTTGAGGGAATAAGAAGATAAACACGGTCAAAATATACCCCGCGAAAGAGAAATAACTTCATTTAAACCAATGTTTGTATTAAATTTATGTAGGGCTGTTAATATTAACCAAAATTTATTAATAGGTTTACAACGTTTTGGCTAAGCAAGCCATATTTATCTACAAATTTCGCAAGTACTCACAATATATTATTAATTACATTATACATCTATAAATGTATAATTGATACATAAGAATACAAATAATGCTATTGGTTAACATGTTTTTTTATGATATTTGGCTAAATTAAAATTTCAGTTATTTATATTTATAATGCAGTTATTAAAATTTTGATCTGAACATGGCTTGACATAGCGACTTGTTATTAAATTGTGGAGAAGAATTAATGGCTCTACGTTAATTTAATTAATTTGCTTGTATTCACTTTAAATCAAGTAATAATTAAACAAATGTTTAAATTCGTTTTTTTATTCCATATTTATTTCATATTGAAACTATGCAATATTTTATGGTCCTTGTTTTGGTTTCTTGCCAAGATCTACCAGCACTGAAATCGTGACCTACATTTTTTTAATTCACTACTTCAATTAAATATAAAATACAAAATCAGTTTTGCTAAAGCTACATTTTTAAAAATTACTTTTGTATTTCTTTTATACAAGAGGAAAGGCTCGCGTAGAAAGATCGCACCAAATCATTCTGTTCAAATCAATTTAAATTCGGGCCACCCATAGCTCAGTGGTTAAGACACAGTCTCACCAATTTGATTGATGTCTGATGGCGGTGCCGGTTCGAATCCGGCCTGGGACGTTAACTTTTTTCATTTCGTGGTGGTCCCACAAAATGAAGAACTTTTACCCCCAACCATGGTTAGGCAAGTATAGGACTCCAATCTCCAATGGTCTTGGCCGAAAAAAAAAAAAAAAAAAATTAAATTCATTTATTCAACTTGTGTCAAGGGATTTAGTTTTTTTAATTTTTCAGGAAATAGTCTTATCAATTTCCTTTGCTTATAGGAGACGTTTCGGACAATTCCAAGATATAAGACAGAGAGACTATAGGTGGGCATCTACAAAAAGGATAAAAATAAATTTTTATCAAGACAAATCCCTTAAATGGATGACAATTAATATAGGATAAATATAAAGTTGGACTAGATAATAGCCATATTTCTGAAACGTCTGCATTAAGCAAATAAAGAAGAGGAAAGTAATTAGGATATTCCTTAAAATAAAAAAATTAAAATTAAAATTTGAGGAGTCGTTCTTAATACATCATAAAAGAAGTATAAAAATGATAGCTACTTTAAATGAAATTTATCAAAATAAATATTTAAAGTAGAAATTATTTTTAAAAAATTTCTGAAATATGCCAACGGATATTTTTTAAAAATTAATAAGCTAAACAAAAAAAAATTTGAAGAAAAAAATTGATGAATGATATGAATCGTCGGCAAACATTTTGTTTTTAATGCTCTGTGAACATCTGCTTAAAAGGTTCCACATGGATTATCCACCCAGGAATTTTTGATTTTTATATGAATTAATATTTGATATATTTTGTAATGCAATGTTCGAATCATTTAATCTTCAGTAGAATATATTCCAATAAAATTAGTGTTTATTCCTGTTAAACCTTTTATCAAAATTTAAACTTATTTTTTCTATATAGAGTTTAAAGGTCTTTGAAACTTTTCAAAAGATTTAATAAAAGTTCAGAACCTTTGAACTGTGCCCATCCTCGCCGGGACATAGAAAAGAGCCCATTGTGGTTGTGTTGGCTATTCATACACTTCTCTTCAATCTGCAATAGTTTTCCAACGATTAATCTTCAGAATTTCTTTTATTTATTTTACAACCTATTCAGTACCCTAACAAATACGGTTAAGAATTCATTTTATTCAAGGTACGTACCTGTAATAATTTTAATTCTGAACTGGAGAAAGTTGGAACATCAACAATACACTAAAAAGAGCCTAGCCTTAACCACTATTTATAATATAAATCAGGTCCATTTCACAAAATTATGTATTTTTGAGTTTTAAATATATATTATAATTTATCTATATATTTTCAATTCCGATCAAAATGACGTGAAGTTCAGTTTCATGAGAAAAGTGTACTACACGTTGTTTAGAAAACAGAAATGGGTAAAAAACTTCAATTTGGCCGCTGTATCGTAATAAAATAGCAAGGCCCTGTTTCATAATGAAAGCTAATGGCATTGGTTAATAGTACAAGTATAGAAACAACGAGTGAATAACACTAATACTTATATTTTTTCATAATAGGGAGGACTATTAGTGATATAACAGGAGTTAAAAAGTACTAAAGTACAAGTTACTATTGTACAAGTTAGTGTAATTGCATTAAGTTAAATCGACAAGACTAATAGTATTAGTTTTTACTTTATTATAAAACAGGGCCCTGATGGTAATGTTGAGTTCCAAGGTTCTTTCTGGAGCTTAACGTTAGTAAAAAGATTAACTAAAGTGAGCAACCTGCGAAACGCTTAGGGAGAGAGAGAAACGGGCTAATTGACCAATTATAATTGCTATGCTAATTAATATATGAACCTCTAATTAGTAGTTAATATTAGGGACCTACAGTACATCGGATTTATAGATGTCACAACTAATCATCATAGGGGACCCATGTTTGTATGTCCATTTATATGTAATACACACACCAAATTACATATGCTTATTATAATTTTAAAAAATATACAAGTGTGAGTGTGTATAGTATGATTAATATTGTTTATACTCTCATATATTATTATAAGAATTTCTCCTTTACAAAATATTTAGATTTTTTATAGCAATCATAAAATAAAAAATAGAGGGTAGTTGAATACAAAGATACAAGGTATTAAAGAATTGCTTATAATGACGAAATAAAATGTATCTCAATCCTTTTCTTTGGGTCTTCTTTGATCATTTGAGCATTTTCCACCGCATTTCCTCCTATAAAAGACTTTTTTCATTCCTTTTCTTTTGTTAGACTGTTTTCCTATACTTTTCTTCATAACGAAACAGTTGACAAAAGCTTATTTTGTGGGCTAAAAATGTTTATCTGTGGCTCCAACTTTATTTATTATTACCAAATACTTTTTAAAAAATTCTTTATTTGAAATATTAAGTATTATGAATAACTTAAAATATTAAATTATTTGATAAACAAATATAAGGGAAAAAATTAAGAATGTATGAATAATTTAGAAGTTTATTATATATATATGGAAAAGCATGGTTTGTATCAGTATCAAGAAAAGGAATAAAGAGAGCCTCTATGGGAAACAATGTAATGAATTTTTACAATACAGCAAGCGGACTAGGTTACAAATGGTATTGTAAAAATAAACGGCATTGGAGACTATTACATTTAATTCATAACATTAGTAAGGCAGAAGAATAGACACCTCATCCATCTATTAATTTCCCTTGGATCAGGTGGAATTTGGACAGAAAAACATGTTTGAAATGTCAATAAGCATCTCTTAACTTCATAGATTCAATTTCGGGAATTTTTATGTTATGAACGAAATCTGGTATGGGAGTCAGTTAAGATTGGGTTGTGGTGCAGTATAAATGGCGTTTTAAAAATTTACAGTCGGGTTAGCAACTGGTAATCAAAAGCTACGTAGAAAAATGAAACTATATTAATTTTTATTTTCTTATAGTATGGAAAACTTTTTATTATTTGATGTAAATTCAATCTGTCTAAAATAATATATATATATTTTTTTTATTTTAAGTAGATAATTTAAAAAAGTGTGTGGAGTATAGAGATAATAGTCACCTGCTGAACTTACAAGCTTACCATGATTTCGTCTGTTGTAAGCTGCGTGGAACAGGTAAATGGGTAAAAAATAAACCTAATCTTTAAGGCTTGAAAAGTGTCTAAATCAGAATGATATATTTTTTCTAATACCCCCAAGAATAAGCAAATGAGGAAGCTCACTAAAAAAATTAGTACTTTATTTTGTGGCAAAATATAATATTAAAAGAGAAGGATTATTTAAAAGGATGCCTTTGGAACCAAGCCAAATATTCCGTAGTCACTTGATCATTTGATTCTTCAAAGGGTGCCAAATAATATCGGCTCCTACTGCACAGCTCTGTCGTTTCGTTTTGATGCCAAGGGGATATTTTACTTTAGTCCTAGGCTTTTCTATAAAGGAGTTGTCTTAGCCATCCAATAAAGGCCAATTGACATTCAATTCTATCCAATGTCGTATCTTTTACCATTTACGTATACTCGTTGCAAATGGAATCTTAATATGAATTTATATATGCGAACAGGAATCCATAATTTTGTCAAAATCAAAATTTCTGGCTAAACTTCTGAAACTTACTATTACTATATTTTGTGCAATCCTGAATCTGAAATAAATATTTGGAAATACTACGAACTCATCTTAAGAATTTTTTGCCGAAATTCTTAAAATTATATGAATCTTAAATCCGAAAACATGTAATGTTTCTACATGTGGTTAGTTAGAGAAAAGACTGAAAGATATTGAAATTAAATGAGGAACATTATTTTAATGATATTTTTTTAATTAGCAATAAATAACAAAAAAAAAATTATATCACAAGAAGAACTAATTGAACAATCACAATCATCACTAAGTTAAATATAAGGGTGTTATAATATCTCGAGAACTTCCAATGGAAATTTTTAACTTATTTTGGTGAATGAATCACGAAATATTTTTAAATAATTATATCCGTTAGGCGATACAAAGTCGCTAAAAATTAGAATATTAACCTATTTTTTATTTTTTTATTGATATTTACAACTGTATAAAAAATACAACCAGTAAATTTGATCATAATGACATAATGATATGATACAGGATGTAGAGAAACTACCCAGTAGTAGAACTCTAAAATTAACTTATTAAATCCAACATTTCATATTACAACGAGAATATAAAATTTATTTCATGCTCTAGCGTTCCGCACCTTAACTTATATTGAAAAAAAAAATGTAAAACTGACAGGAATCGAAAGAAAATAATTTTGTTTGTTTAAAAATGATACTAGAAAAGTTATGTTTTACTAAACGTACGTTGAGGTGAGTTACCTATAATCGTGTGACTAATGAGAGCTGACTGGCAATCAAATTGAAATTGGAAAGACTTATGTGATACTTTATTAAGTAAAACGGCAATAAAAAAAAAGAAAGGTTGAATATTATTTAATTTATTAATCTGTTTTTTAACAAGTTTTGATGAACAAAAATATCGAATTAATCTTCAGTAGTTGTATATTTGAATTTTTCGTACTACGGCCGGGTTTTATAGGTGCGTTAAAAAACGCAAACACGTTTTGGTGCGGAAAATCGTTTTTAGAATAAACTCATCATTAAATTTTCAGGATTTATTTATTGAGTTTCTATCATTACGAGTCTCATCGACCACTAGAAGAACACTCCAATTATAATGAGGGGTTCAGACGATGATTTGTATCTCCAACATTTTTATCATTTTCGTTTGTTCACAGCGTTTGTGCACTACTTGTCTACAATCATAAAGCATCGTTTGCGGTTTTAAGCGATTTATACCTCTAGGACACGCAGTCCTATACGGATTTATCTTATAATTTCAATGGCAATCGGAATCTTTAAAATACCCAATCCCATTCGAAAGCCTACAGTTAGATGCGCTAGGGAAGAACCAGTGAAGGTTAGTAAAGTAAAAATTCCCTCAAAAGATACACGAAAGACTACTGTTATGACCTTAATTAAATAAAAAGGCAAAAATCAAATTGAAAAATTCAAAACTTGATAAAGGCCAATTACCAAAATTTATTAAGGGATGAGTATGTGTACATATATCAAAGGCCATCACTAAACACATCACTGTTGTGAAGCATTCTGTTCCGTGAGTACCTTTTAAGCATTGTTAATTATCAATAATCATGATTTTAAAAATTTTTAGGTGTAAATAGTCAGCAGATCCGATCAATATGGTTTAACATTCATTGTAAATATTTATTAATTCATTTCTAATTCTATTCCATCTTTCCTAAAACCGTTTTATAACTTACCCTGAACAGTACTGCTGTCAGACCCTTAAATTTTGGTTTTATTTAAGGGTATGATATCGAAGAGATGTCTTAATCTTATATTATGTCATTACATAATATAAAATTAGGATATATCTTATATTACTAATGATCCGAAGTTTTTATAAGCTAATCCTGAATACTCTTCGGATTTAGGGCGTCCTTGGAATACCAAATATTGGACTAAGTTAAGTAAAGGAAATACATTTTAAAAAAAAATTAAACAATAAATATCTGGTAATGATTAAGTTTTCGCTTTTTTTTATAATTTACAATTAATCAAAATTGTTAATATTGGGTGTTTAGGGATTAGGGATCTAGCTCTCTTGAACAATTTCTAGTCATCTTCTACCTACATCTGCTAGGAAAAGAGATACTTCTTTCTTTCACATAATGTCTTAAGTTAGTGGTCCGCTGAGTGAAGTTCTCTTCGAACCTAGAAACTTTTTTTTCACCGTTCCTCTTTTCTTCTTATACTTTACACTTTGTCGCCATAGTCATGTTGTCTTACTTCTTCATATCCAGTTTCTTTAAACATTGACAAGGTCAGTTTATTCACTTCATCATTAAATGCTCAAATCCAGTCTGCCAGTCCGTAAATTCCTTGTCGAATAAAAAATAAACTGAAGTCGTATTGATTTTTGAATATCATGGGAGAGTCATGAGTTTTATTTTATTTATTTCTTATTAAAATTTCTTATTAAAAAAAAATCAATAGATTGATACAAGAAAGATGAATCTCAAAAGTTTGTTTGACAATAATTGTACCGAAATCAGTTTTGAAACTTTATCCAAAATACTTTCAGAAATGATTTTGATTTTGTGTATGGCGTTGCTAATATCTTCTTATTTATTAATATAAGTATAATAATGTATAAATATAAACCATATATATAAATAATTCATGTGAAAATTATGTACAAATATAAGTAAGAAACTTCGTAGACATCTCACAATTTACTCTGTATATATTCATCATATGTTATCAGTTCTATTGATATATAATCAACAATATGATCTCAGTCTGTTGAGTTTGATCTTCCTCTCTTCCACCCTATGTCAATGTGATACCACTCAGTTTTCCTCGTCGGTGCCAATTCTAGCAAGGTGGTCTGGCCATTCAGCTCTATCAACACACCAATGACTTCCCTTCCACCTGATCTCATGTGAATTGACTTGGTATTTTATTTTTTTCCATTCTGAATATTTTGTCATTTTACCTTTTGTTGGTATATTATATATTGTACTAATATATAATAACTATATTATGAAGAATACTACAATAACCATACCATATATTGTGCGTAAAATTTACATTACGTATAGACCAGGTAAATCTTCCAAAACAAGACACTAAATTGAAAGAAGGTGTTTCAGGTGTTCAGACCCATATCTTTATTCTTTCAAAGTTTAAACTATTTAAAAGAAACTTAATATATTTCGACGTAAATGACATTTTACTCCTTTCGTGATATAAGGACCACTGGTATTGCTTATAAAAAAGTTATTTAGAGGGTTCATAAAAAAAAAAAAAAAACAACATAATATTTATTAATTAATTCCACTTTATTTCAATAAATTAAAACGTGGGAAACAAAAAGTAGTAAATAATAGCTGTACGAACTGTAAGAACGAGTATTTTTTAAGTTCATTGTCATCCTAAAATAAAAAATAACCTAATAAATAAAATTAATAACCTTTGTATTCCTTAATTATAAATTAAATTTGACAATAATGTCTTGGCCCATCTCCTGTAATAAACGTTTCTAACGCGACATGCTGGTAACCCTTTGAAATACTAATAATTAATTTACAGATCGATTTATGTCTATTACTGCTTTCCAATCGACTGTAGCGAGTTATAAAGCATAAACCTCGCCTCAACTAACGGTCTTTCTAACTAGAAAATAATTGTTTCAAATCGGTAAAACCAGTAGTTCCTGAAATCGGAATATTTAAATGAACAACTCTTAATTTTATATATTAGTAAATATAATTTAATAATTGCATTACCTTTAAAATTACCTATCCTACCATCGTAATTAAAGACACATACCCTAAACAACATATATCGTATTCGATTTTTATTACAAAGAAGAACAAAAACACTGTAAACTTTAATACTAATAAAATGAACATAAATGCAGATATCATGAGCATGTTAAATATTCTGTAAGATCTCTATTCTATAATACTTAAATAAAATATAATTAGCAATAACAATTAATGACACAGTATAAAAAAATTGATCAAAAAAACAATAGAGAAATATTAAAAAAGTAATTGAGGGAAGAAATTAAAAAATGCAGTGTAAGAATGACAAAGTACAAATAAATGTGATAATGCAGATAGTTAAAGTAAGAAAAACGCCCATACAAAGTTAGAATATAACTAGGATAAAAAATAATTTAAAGGATAATTGACAAGTAACTTAAGGAAAGTAATTCACACTATATAAAGAGGAGTCATTAATGTGTTAAATGTATAAATAATCAAGTTATTTTTAAAAACGCATTATTTCTTAAACAAACAAAACGTCAAAATTATAGTTTTTGTAAACCTGATGATTAGGGAAAGACCCAGAAACGTCGGCAAATAAAAAAATAATAACGATAATAAAACAAAATAATATATTTCAGAAGAATTAATATATTTAAGAAACGTTCGTCCAAAAATGAACATAAGTAGTTTGTAAATATCAAGCGTATTTGGGTAACAAGTTTGAACAAATTCACATAGAGAAAAGAATTATTTTTTACCACAGAGGAATTTGATTATTATTTCTTAATTAATAATATCGATAATATTATAAATATAATGTCATTATTATTGCACTGTTTAATTAAATGTCATTTGTTGCAACGAATATACAGATAATAAATAAATAATTCCGCTATTGGTAAGTTTTTTTTACAAAAATAAATGTTCAACAAGCGTTGTTAACTAATGGGCCAATTGAAAATTTAACCGCGCTTTCTAGTCGATGCGTTTTAAAAATTTACAGTCGCATGTGAGAAAGAAATAAGGAGCATAAATGTGAATATGATTTATTCAGAAGCTTTTCATTAAATAACTACGGCCATTTGTCTTCATGAAATATTCGGCAGTTGTGTCGTTCCCGCTGAGGGTTTAGGAATTGCTGCCGCTAAATATTTTATTTATCTATTTCGCCCAGGCCCTGCACCCCTCTACAAGTCTATTTTTTAGGAAACACCTTGAGAACTATCGTCGTTGGATCCAATTTGTGGCTAGCCAACTAAGGGTAGGGATAAGGGATAGCCTTGTTCTCACCACTCAACCATCTAGTTCCCACCAATTCCCTTATTTGTAACAACAAGAAATAACAACTAAAATGTATTATACATAATTTTTGAGAGCGTTTGCTTAGCTTTCGGTTTATTAGATAAGCACTAATTGAATTTAATTTACGCTTTCGGCAGTCCCAAGAGGAGAAAAAAGTAGTTATTTCACGCCAATGTTTCATAAATTAAATGTGAACTGTAAAAAGTTAAGAGTAAAAATGTATGCCGTGTTAATCACAGTCAAAAGGAATAATAAAATGATGACTATACCGAAGATACAAACATTTTTGAGCTCTTTTTAAAGTTATTGCCTTTCTGAAAATGTTTTACATTTTACCTTGATTATATAAGGCACACAGCAAATGTTATGATTTTCTTAATTAAAATAATCGCTCATTTATTTATTTCGAGCTCCATATCCTCAAAACAGCATACGACGCTAAAAAAAACTTCATTGCAAATTATCTATTAATAAAGTTTTTAAAATAAGAACTCTAAAAGGCATGTTAACGTCTAGTTTAATGGTTTCTAAGATATAGTATTTCATAAACCAAACGCTTTTTCAAGGCACCGACAAATCAACATTTTGTTAATTTAATTTGCCAAATTTTGTGAAAACTACTCCTACGAAAATAACTATCATTTACTATTTTATTGTACATTCAACTAGCTTAAATTGTAGTCCTGGCAAGCATCTGTACGTTTAATGGTTCCTGAGATATTGATTTTCATAAATCAAATATTTCATTTATATCCCAACAACTAGAAATCAACACTTATTGAATTTATTTAGGTAAATATCATAAAAACTACTACTCCTAAGAAGATAGACGTAATGAACTACTTTATAGTACATTAAACTAGCTTTAATTTGAATGCTAAAAGACTTTTTAATGGTAGCTGAGTTATAGTTTTCCTAAAACAAATTGACTGACTACTAATATTTCGTTATTAAATGTTGTTTTTTAAAAACAAACTTGCATCTTGGGAAATATTAAACTTAAACAACTCTATTAGTAATTATATTTTAGTAATTTTTCTCTACATTGCAAATTGATCGACTAGGTTTTTTTTAGTGTTGTAGGTAGTTTAAATGTTATGGAGCTCGGAATAAAACATTATTTTTTTAAAGTATAAAAACCCTTAGCTATACCTGGAAGACTCATCAAATCTGTAGTGTAACTACATATTTTTTTTATTAAAGTAATAACAAATTGGGGTGAAATAACTGATTTTCTGCTCCCGGGCTCTTAGACTACAAAGACATATCATATTTTCCTAACTTAAAAGAACATATGTTTCTCCCCGAATAAAAGTATATGTTGTGTTAAAATAATAATAAAATATTTTGCTAGACTGACATTTAGTCTGGGGCATTGTTATCTGTCTCTTGGTGAAGCAAATCTGTTTTTTAAGGTGTAGTAAATTATATCATATCGATGGCTTATTCGACAGTGGGGCTAAGTACATTTACCACTAACTTTATAAAAAATACAATTAAATGTGATTTCTTTTAAGAAAATTAAAACTCTTTAATTAATGTATTACTGAACTGATTTAAATTTTATACCTCAATAACAGTACACATGAGTTACTTTCTCTACAAGAGTTCTACAAACTGTCCCTAATATCGCCTGGGTTGTGACAAATTAATCATAGCCTTCAGAATAATCAGTAGGCTGTGGTATGAAATACGTCAAACATAATATAGACTAAAGTATGTGTGGCATGTATGCTAGAATAATGGAACAAATTAAAAAGCTGAGATAATATAAATAATACAATTTTTTTTTTGTGAAAATTGAAGGTCTTGAAGATTAGTTAAACTGATGTATGGGATATTTCCTGGTTCTCTTTATGTGCATCATCTTCCTCTCGCTTCCTATATCTGGGTAGGGTGTAAGGTTACTCAGACATGATGAAAACTAAAAGATATTTGACTTTAACACAAAAGAAATGCTATTGTTTTAAACTCAGGACTTTTTTATCAAAAGAATGACTTTGAACACCTGATAAAATTGGTTTGAACACAGAGGACAGAAGTTGATGTGCTGAATTATTTATATTATGATTTTATATGCTGTAATATCCAATGATCTTCCGTATGCAATTGGAATAATAAAAATATACAGGAAAATACGAAACACAGTATTTTAAAAGAAATGTATCCTAAATCTTAATAGACTATAAATTAGAACAAGTATTAAATAAATATAATGAGGTCAATATATGTCAATATTTTTCTAAAAAATCTTTTCTAATTATTTTAAAATAATCATTTTCATATTCTTTTTAATGAATAAAAACTGCTCTAATACAAAAATAACACATTTACTTAATTTCTAAGCTTAATGTCAGTGAAGATTAAATTGAAGATTTTTGTTAAAGTATATTTCAAAGTTTTCAATTGTGTCAGAATTTCTGATGAAACGATCAAAAAGTCATACAGTCCATTTCAGAAAGTGCATATGAGTGTTTATGTTGAACCAAACAGAAAATCCGGTAGTGAAGTGAGCAAGACCTGTTCTGTCGTGATTTGTGAGTGGGGCATGTTGGAGTGGCGGCTGTCTCTGTCTTTGTCAGCTTCAATCATTGGTTTTTCAACTGGACAACGTTTCTAGGGGACTGTAGCTGGTATAAAGGCTCACATTACTTCTAAAGTCTAGAAAAACCTTTATGTAAGCTATTAACTTTTATTTTTATAATTTCTCATGATTTAACAATATCTGAATTTATATACTCATAGAAGAATGCATAATACATACATCCGAAAAATGGCAAAGTAAAAAAATATTATTATTAATAAAAAGTTTTAATATTAGTCAGTTAATCAGTGCTAAACACTTATAGCAGATAATTCCGAATTTATAGATTTGAAATATATATATACAAACTATTTGGTTTTAAAATCAAAATAAACAACATGAAAAAATCCAACGAATAAAATAAAATAAATAATGATAGATAATTAAAAACGTACCAAAAGGTAATAGATATACGATTAAAGAAATTTAAAACAAATAATTCTTTTTGCTTAACGCACATGATCCTCGTCACAGTTAATACGTTAATATGAAGTTGCTAAGTTTTTTTGTTTTTTTTTTAACAAAATATACATGTAAGAATCATATACACCAGTTATGATTTAACAAAATAAGTAATGCAAATGAATTAATAGATACCAAAAGATAATTTTTCAACAATTACAAAGATTCGTTAAAGTTTATGTATTAATATGAAGTTACATAATTTTTTAATTTTTGTTCAACGTATTCGTAATCAGGTTTTAATATTTACTTTATACAGTTACTATTACAGATTTAGAGAGAAAAATCAACATTATTATTTTGAAAAAAAGACATAATTGCAACAGTTGTTAAATAATAAATAAATTAAGTGATGAAAATTATTTCATAGACGTGAAAAAAATAGTTTAATGATTACAGAGATGAAAAAATGTCAACCTTTTTTATATAAATATAAAACGACCTCCTTAAAGTTAATATATTATGATACATTCCTCTCCCTTCCCCACCCGCTTTTATCTGTAACATGCTAGGAATTACATAGATAATGTTAATAATTTAGGGATGTCAATTACTTATATGCACTTTATTGACTGAGTTATTGAATGTAATATATAATATACATTTTATGTTAATATGTTGTACATAACTGATAATGTTGTGAGATGGAACAATTAAAAGTATCTCTATTCATAATGCAATAACAACAATTTGTACTAGCATTAGATACAAAGTCATCAATGACAATAAATTATAAATGGCATTTATAAAAACATATTTCTTTCTAATTTCCGGTAATTCTAATCGCTTTTTAATATTCTATTACAGCATTCGGTAACAAATATATTATACATGCCCATCGGGAGAGTTTTTGGAGAACTAAACAAACATCTGAAAACAAATTTGTACTTGGTTAAAATACACTTTTAATCGGATATATGGGTAGACTGCCTCTCAAAGGAACGTATGCTATAGCTGCTGATTACTTTGATCCCTTTCGGGATGGATTGATGTGCCAAATTTAAGCCCCTATTGCCTCAGTAAAAAAAAAAATTTTTTAACATGGTTAATGTTTCAAGGGAGTGTACTTTTCTGTATTTCTCTTTCATTGTTGAAATGTTTAACCATTTTTATTTAAAAAGTAATAAAGTATCTCTACGAAATATCCGCAAGGTTCATTTTTATAATATCTATATTAAAATCCTTTCAAAAAAGTCATAAAAAAACATCATCTCTTATGTTTGTTAAATCTCTAAATTAATACTATTTTTACTCTGAGCCTTGATCAAATATTATACACTTGTATATTTTTTGAAGATGGGGTAGGGGGATATATAAACAAATATTTCGCACTAAATCGTAAATGACAATACCACTGAGTGACAGAACCTACTGATGTAATAGGATTATAAGACAACTTTTATTTCACTAATAAACTTCTTTAATTAAATGAGAAAATAATGTTCTAGCAGGTTATTTATTATTTATAAGTGATTTAAAGCTAATATTAGTTCAATTAAAAAATTAATAAATAGAAATAAAGAGAGGGGTCAACTATTATTATCTTGTTTCGGAAAATTGAAAAAACAAATAAAAAAACCTGAAATCTCAGGAATAGCAATCAGTGAATAACAAACCAGTCACTTATTTCGCCAATTCAGGTATATATGGGCAGAACTAAAATATAGAAAATAAAATAAATACGGACTGAGTTACCATATCACTCTAATAACGAACAACTAAACTGAGATAGTATATCACTCAGAACATCAAGAAATCAGTAGATGTTAGACTAATGTCAACTTTTTAATTTATTTTTTTGTAATTTGAAGTGAGTTAATCATGTCTGGTCTACGCTAATATAATTTTATATTTTTTAGTTCTGATGATTAAATATAAATTAAGAAATATTCACTGAATAGTTTTCTGTTGCTATTCTTATGACGCAAGCCAGATAAACGATATCATTTTCGAATATCAAAGTTATCTTTTACCTTGTAAATGGGCCATATTAGTTCATGGTCTTTCGAAGTACTGTTGTGAAATGAACCTGAAAATTATGTTCAATTAGAAACCTTGCTCAGAAAACTAAACTACAAGTCAATAACCCATGTATTTATGTATGTCTATTTTTTATATATATTTTCTTATTCTATATATTTATAGATCTCTCTCTCTCTCTCTCTCTCTCTCTCTCTCTCTCTCTCTGTCTCTCTCTCTCTATATATATATAGAGAGAGAGAGAGAGAGAGAGAGAGAGAGAGAGAGAGGAGAGAGAGAGAGAGATCTATAAAGGTTAAATAGTCATTGTATTTGCCGGCAGATTTTTGATGGTGGGAAAAAATCTAATCAATTCTTACTAAAAATATGGTAGGAGGTCTCGAGAATTAGTTGAGATTTCAAAATGTTTTAAAATGATATTTTAATCTCAGGTAGGTCGGCTTAGAACAGAAGTTATATAATCTACAATGTCAATTGCATTGATAGTTATGGAAACTTAAACTGTCTTTGCGTGTGTTCGCGCGCGTGTGTACAATTAGTGGCCTTGAATTAATCGTTGAGACATCCTTGGAAAAACTATTAAAAACTTTTCTATAAGTCTAACAAGTTATTTACTTTCATTTTCATTTAACAATTTATATTTATTTTCACTGTCGATCAAAGCAACAGTGAAATTAACAGATATAGTAAAATTTATCACACTTTTAATAATCTTGTCAAACTGGAATAATTGGGCACACATATACAAACGAGATAACAATGCAATATTATAGCGCTACTGGGATAATCAGATGTTGCATCTCCTCAATTATAAATACATCGATACCGATAAAGGTTTTATTTTTACAAAGAATAAATGATGAAATATTATTTACTTAAAAATGGGTATATTCTAATCATATTTATTTTTCTAAGATAATGCCGATAAGTTGTTTTAAGATGAAAAAAAATCAACTCATCAAAACTTCACCATAACGTCATGTTCACAATTTTAATAACAATAAATTTTACTCTTACAAGTGATGTGCATAGTAAAATTGGCTTGGAACATCTTGAACAAGACAACCCGGACAGTTCGGTATTTCAGCGAGAATATATATGTGACAGTACATTCTCAATAACTGTCACAAATATATTGCTATTCACCCTAGAAGGACTGAAGTTTTCACATATTTTTCCTCTCTCCACCTGTATGGAGGACCAAAAGGACGATCACATATCACATTTTTCAGGTTTCAGGAATACGTTGGGTATAAATTTTTCAAATAAATCTCTGCGAGAAATAAAAATATCTGATGTGTCACCTCTTTGCCCACAAAGTCAAATACTAATTTTAATTTAATCTTTATCTTTTTTTTATTTTCAGTTTAGTTCATTAGATAACTTAGTAACCTTTCAAACGAACATCTAGAATGTTTCAAGAAATGTAAAATTTATTTTAAGGAGAAAGTGAATGACGTGATTTTCCAGGTAATTTTCGCCAAATAAGTTAAACATACTTTTATTTAAAATTAGTAAACTATACAAGAAATAAATAAGAATGATTTTTTTTTTTTTTTTTGCCTCTACAGACTTGTAGATTTTCGACCACTCAAACCAACTTTCACCAATCCTGCCTATTTTGGCTACTGCTTTCCAGTTTGTTCCATCCAGCTCTTTCGCATCTTTATTCATTCTGTATAAACACCTGGTTTTTGCCTCCCACGTGGTCTCTTGCCAACTATAGTTATATTCATTATTGTGTAGAGGCCCACATCCCCAGCCTATCTTATTATTCTTGCTTTCGTATCAAGAGATAATGATTGACCAGTCTCGGCAAGCAGTTCACTGTCCCTCTATGTGTTAATGCTCTGATTCTCGATAGCTCCGGTAATTGTATAGAGGACTTATCTTTTAAACCCTCGATTCCGCTTTGTAGGGCGCCTGTTAGAGCCCAGGTCTCGCAGGCTTTATCACGACATTGTACACCGTTAGCTTCAAGTTTGTAGAAAAAAAAAAAAGAGCTCATTTAAAACATTCTTGTTGACCGGTGTTATTGTAACATCGTTTGCTATAAAATTACATAAAACCAGCCAATAAAACAACCCAATAACGCAACAATCAATCAAAATTCAGTTTTGAATGCAACTTTACCTCCTAATTTAATGGAATATTTCGAACTATCACTTAAATAAAATCGATAATAACTATAAGAATATGCATCATTTGAAAATGTGTAAATCATATACCTGGTCCATATTCAACCTCTAAAGTGAGCACCAGTCATTGGAAAAAAACGTGAACTATTCCACTCCCTTTGTTCTTCTCTGGAGGCTATATTTCACCTCCAAAGAGATTTATAAGTTGTAAATAAAAAATTAAAAAACGTTTATTTTTTTTTCACTCAGTCACCATATCCTACACATTAGGTAAGGTACATTAAAAATTCATTTTCGATCTACAAATGATTGTTTCAATTCAATAACTGCTTTAGTTAGTTATTACATAAGGATTACATTAGAAAATACGCCTAATTATTTATTCGATTCACTAAAAAGAAATAAAATCTGTAGGTCCAGACGTACTTCCTTCGCTCCCTCACATACCATTCCCTCCTCCATTTTAACATTTTTTTTAAACTATAATTAAAGGTATTTCTACGCGTTGTACAAGTAACGAGTACAATGCCACTTGGTATTGGTATAATCAATTGGTATTTAGTGGAGGAAAGTAGTCCGGCAATTGAGCCCCGTATCCTTTTTACCAACCTACGGCAAACATAGTTTCTGCCGCGTACTAACCTTGGTGGGAATGTCAAGATTCACTAAAAAGTTAATGAATATTGACTGCCCCAGGTGGAAATGGAACCCACAACGTACCGAACGAAGCCCTCTGGAACCTTAGCCCCAACCCGCACGACCGTCACGTCAGCTTTTTATCATCAAGACTTTAGGAAGTGAAATCTTCGCATATTCAGATACCAAAGGGTTCAGGTTTAGGATTGAAGCTGCTGGATGACTTTATTCATTTTTTCTGTAGTCACAATATTATCTTATTATAAAATTACTACCTGAAGTCTTTAATTAAAATCTAAAAATGCGGAGTATTTGTATAGAACATTCTCTTTAATTAGGGTAGAGCTCTTTTTTTTTTTTTTATAAAAGGGAGCCTAAGGCAGAATTATTCTAGAAAACTTTTTGGAACTTTTTTTATTAGAGCTATTTGCCGGTTATGTTAAACTCAGAATTTCTTTTATAATTGAGACATTATAAGCCTTCCTCTCCATATTATAAGGCCCCAAAGACCTGTAATTTTAATTAAAATTAACAATTTAGTTTGAAAAACATATAATTAAATAAATAAATAAATGACCTAGGGACTGGATGAAGTACTTAAACACATTAGTGGGTTTTTAATGAAATTGGTGGTTAGGAAATTTCGAAGATTGAGACATAAGTTCTATTAGCATTAACATTAATATACTTTTTTCATGATTACAACCTAGGTCGAAGAAGATTTCTGTATGTTTATATGTGCATCTTTTTTTTCTGCAGAGGATGGAAAAACAACTTCAACTACTATAAAGTTTCAATATTCATTGACACCAACTTTATTACCAACTCTCCAAAGTAAACATACATTTCGTCCCTAAGGACTGATAGATTTATGAGGGATGATTGTTTCAGTCGTCGATTTCTTTTTATTATTATTTTTTTTTGGGAGGGGTATTTTTTCAAGTATAAAAAATATATATTTTAATATATACAAGTGAGAAATTTTGGCCCAAGGTCACTTTAATCACCATTTTCCTCTTCCTTTTAGAAATTGTTTTTAATTCACTTACTAATCGATTTTTTTCGACTTAGCCTTGTTGCACATCTACAGCTATAAGAACAACCGACAATAAGAATATCTGGTTCATAGACATTGTATTTTTTGAGATACAGTGATCTATAAGTCAGTGTGTGAGTGGTTACTGACACATGCAGACAGGTTATATTAATTGTGTAGTGAGATTGAGATCAAGTTGGTTTCCATCGGAACTTTCACACAATTTCAGAATTTTATTTCATAATAAACATGGAAATCAGCTCAGTTAAATGGGCACAGTCTTACCAATTTGAGATTGCTGGCGGTGCCGGATTGAATCCTGCCTGGGGCGTTGACTTTTTGCATTGAGTGACGGTCCCACAAAATGAAAAACTTGACCCCCAACCATCGTTAGGCAGTTTAGAACACCAATAAGAGTCTTGGCCGGAAAAAAAAAAGATCAATCGCCGTATCTTTTCTAATATTGTCAGATTTAGTGATAATGTTATTTATGATTTATAGATGGTTGAGTTATCTTTCAAAAGAGTGCCTGTAATGTAAATGTAATTAGGTTATTGAATTATTTAAAAAAAAAAAAATTCGGTAGATAATGAGGTGCGACGTGAAACATGGTCATTTCTCGAAGATATGTCTAATTGTCAAATATTCGCCAAAATATTGAAATTTTGGAGGCGTTTATGTTGAGATGCGATAGGAAGGAATGAGCCTCGTGTGACCTATTCTCTCTACGGCATTTATGTCTAACGGTACTTCAGAGCTTAAAGTCCTTTTAATAATTTTAATTTACTCTTTGGGCTTTCGTTCTAAAAAGATTGCCATCTTTTATTTCGTTTTCGAGGGTGCTGCTCATTTCTGATGGAGTTGAAATTGCCCAGCCCCCGAAGCGAGAGTACTTTGCATGCAGCTCGATCGGCCAGTTCATTCCCTGCGATTCCTACGTGACTATATGGAATCCATAGAAATGTATCTGATATACCCAGATTTTGTAAAGGGATTGTGAAGAAATAGATGCAGGAACTTTTCGGGTGTTCCGATTACATACAGTCTAAACCTCGTAACGAGCTATGTGAATCTATAATTATTGTTATATTATTGTGTGGCAAAAACAAAGGCAAAAATAATGCTGCTGCTGTAGCATTGAGTTTGTATAGGTAAGGTTATAACAACGATAGGTAAAGTTTATAATCTATTGGTCTCTTTATTACACTTAAAACATTTATTTAATTCAATATAAAAAGTAAACTAATACTATTTGATATAATAATAGTATTAGATGATAATTCCTTCTCACTAAGTTGATATTCCAGACACATTTTGTCACAATCCCTCGATTTTCATTCATAATTAGGAGAGGGGAAATATCCATTGATTCATTAGAGCTAATTGTTTATGACCTAATTTTGGAAAAGGTTGTTTGCTTAGGGAGAGCCCTTTGTCATCTAATGCTTCATTCAGAAACAATAATTAATTGTTTTCTGAATAATGTTGAATATTCAAATCTTTCTATGCTAAAAGCTCTTTTAATTTGGCCAACGTATTTGATGTATATAAAGAGGAACATTTTATCCTGTAGTAATGTTGAAGAACATTAATAAAAAATATTTTTAGGAGTCTGCTAGAATTGGAAACCTTTTATACGATTTTAACTTATTTTTATAAAAAAATTCGGTTTAAAATGAAGATACTTATCATTTCTTTATCCCTGAAAATGATGAAATATGCGCTTCTTTCTCAATTACTTGATAGATTTGATGACGGTTAATTTAAATCTGATTTTATTAATACTTTACAAATGATTTCGAAGCAAAGGCTCTTCAAAATCGTTAAAATCCTCAAATGTGTGATTAAAATTTATATCATATACACTATCATAAGCTACAAACATAACTTCAGATTTAAATGGTGTTCCATACATGTACACCACCAGCATATCAGACACAGAAAAACGTAAGTAGCAGAAAAAAATAAAATGATCTTTCTGAAGTGCAACAATTTTTTATAATAAACTAGTAAATGATTCTGCTGAGTGCAGATATTCTTCTTGATCTCCATGATTTTTACATTATTAACATTTCACGTCCTTGCTTCATTAAATTAAGATATTATTTTAGTTAGTTATATTTGGTTCTTAAATCAAATATTTTTCATGATTTATAAGCAAAAATAGAAAGATAAAAATGTGTAGTGGACTTCATCGAACAATCCTTACAAATTTTCTCATAATGTTTTATCGGTTTTTTCTTTTCATCGATAGTGCCACATCTAACAAAAAAGTATTGATTTTATTCTGAATGGGATCGATTTCAAAAATAGTAGCGCAGACTAGGGTTAGTTTCTCTAATTGGTATTCCTTCTACAAACTGTACAAAGCGTAGAGTAGGGTTTGAGTTAAAAAGATTCCATTGTCTACGATTCAATCTATGGAATACGCCAAATAGCAAATAAACAAACTTTTTTTTCATATGTGCCATATAATAGCAAATCAGGGACAGGTTTTTTCAGCATACGTTCATTTGCGCTTAAAGTAGATTAGTGTTTATAAAATTTCTTTCAATAAATACGCTGCGTATACATTTATTTTACTTCGTATTAATAAAAAAAGTAAGAGTTAAAAAAAATGTGCTGCAGTGTGAGCGTTACATTTTTACTTCTCCCTCCCCCCCCCCCCCCCCCCCCTACTTTGAGATGAAAATAATCCTCGCACGTTTTAGAAAAGAAATGTCTATTTTACTTACTGTGGAAATACTTTTCCTACCAATTTTCCAAATGAGCCTTTCAATTGATAGATTATTTCTAATTATAACAGTTTTCACAAAAGTACTTATACTATTTCTCGTTGCAAAAGTATGGCACAAATATAACAGTTTACTAAAATTTACATTCTGCTTCTAAACATTCATTCAACGCTAATCTGTTATGGTATCAATATTTAAAATAGTAATATTGATTTTATGGAATTAGTCATTATGTCAACTGAAAGGCTCATGATAAGTTAAGTGAACTGAAAAAACATTTAACATATTGGTGAAACGGAACAACACAAACCAGCCATTTCAAACCCACCAGCTTAACCTCAAACTCCTGCTAGAACAGACCTTTTGTTTATGCGTGTTCGTCGTTCACCATATCCTGAATATAATATTTTATAAAATCTTTGACTTTCTAACGGTATATAATAAGTCTATATTACTTCTCTTATTTTCGGAAATGTGTTTCTGGAAAATAAAAACAACCTGGAAAAAATATACTTCCACTTGACTCCTTAATTTAATTATAAAATGTTTCCTTGGTTTGTATTTATTTATATTTCATTACTTGTAAAAGTGAGAGATGGTTAGTTATTTCGAATGACAAAATTAAAATTACTTCAGAGAAAGATGTTATTTAAAAAATCCGCATTTAAGCCCTTTAAAAGTATTTCAATAAAAATAAGACATATTTTATTAAAAACCACTCAAGTTACATCCATTTACTGATTTTAATCAAAATTTTTAAAATTTTTTTTTTTAGAAAATCCTGGGAGTATAGGATGAATTATACCAAGTGGCACTTCCAGTTGATCGATTTTTACAAACATTGCTGTCCCATATGTATACATACATACAGGCCTTAAGTATGAATGTCACCTTATATATACACATTATCTAATTTCAGTTTCGAATTACTTTTCATTTTGGAACCAAACTGTGCACAAACAAACATATACCAATTTGCGAGATTGGGTTATTTGGACTTAGGAGGCCTCAAAACATTTGTTTCCATCGAAAATTCCAATTTGAAATTTTAACATATACAATCGTAAAGTCCATGGGATGAGTAAAACCAGGAGTTTAGCTGGATATAGAATCTGTGCCACAAACTCCCAAAGATAAAGAACTGAAACTCAGGTCGAAACATAAATAACTTTTTTTGTTTATTTGAGCTTTTTTTTATTGCTGGCCGCATCCCCCTCCCCTCCTGACCATCTTCATCACTTACTTTTGCATACATTATATTTATTATATAATATATAAAATTATATAATAAATAAAAGTAAAAAAAAATATTGTTTAAATAAATGAATTGTATCCAAATTAACTCTCAAAATACTTTTTTATCTATTTAAAAGTTAACGTTTCGGCCATTCTCAAAGACAATCTTAAATATAAATTAACACTCAGATCAATAATTTAAAAACTTTGAGCAAGCTATTCTGCCCAAGTCATCAATGTCAATCGAAATTACCCTATTTTGTCCCTATTAACATTAATGTTCTTAACTTTTATTTACAAATCAACTTAACACCATTATTAAAACAATGATATATGAAAAATATTGTTATGATAATAGTATTAAGTTGATTTGTAGTTAAAAGTTTTAACATAAGGGTGAACAATGACAGAATTGGGTAATATTGACTAATATTTGATGACCTGGACACAATCGCCAGAAAAAAGTTTTTAAATTGTTGATGTGTCTTAATTTGTATTTAACATTGTCCTTGAGAATGGCTAAAATGCTGGACTTTTAAATAAATACAGAGTGTTTTGATACTTTATTTGGATACAATTTATTTATTTAAACAATAATAACCAGTCTCAAGAAATTGAATTGATTATATATAAAGTAAAAAAATGTTATTACCGTTGAAAATTTATAAGTGATTTTTAATTCAGAAATTAAAATTTATTGTTCATAACACAAATGGATGATTTTTCTCAAAAAGAAAATGCAGTTAAACCACTTGGCTAAAACATTTTTCAAGATTATATTTCTTTTTCATTCCTTTTTTACTTTTACTTTTGAAACTCCCACACCTAATTGGATTTTTATTTCTTGCCTTGTTTTCCCTTTCAACTAATTTCTTCACCTAAGATAATGGAACGCTTAATCCAAGCCTTGAATCATTCTTCTACATTAACGTTTTAGATCCTTAATTTAATCCTATAATGTATGAATTTCTTATTTATTTTCGGAGTTTGATAGCTTACGGTGAAAATGCCCTTCAGCCATATTTCATTTACTATGAGAATGCTGTAAATCAGTAGAGATTTGCTTCCATTTCAATACCGTGGCATATAATTCAAGTTCTCTCTATTAATGAGATTTATGTTGTATACAATGTTTCCTGCATTATGTCTGTAACAGAGATTAATTAGCTATTATCAGAGCACAGTTTCTCGATATATCTCACAAAATTGTGGATAAACATCAATTTGTTTAAAAATGAACCTGATAAAAATATATATATATA
>NW_027106026.1:48694-82143 GCF_000696795.3 Halyomorpha halys | reverse complement strand
TATCCACTATTCTGTTTGATACAACTTAAGTACTCTAAACATTAAACGGATATTACTATAACAAATTACATTGTTATAGTAAATCAATACATTAGTCCATTGAACTAACTATGATGAATATATTTTAAAATTACTTTTTGTGATCCGTTGATAGGGAAGCGCGGTGGCCACTGGGTAAAGCGGGTGGCTACTAACTCCAAGGACCTCAGATCGAATCCGGCTGGAAAGAAAATTGTTTCTGTAATATAACATAGACATTATTAATTTCAATTGTGTATTTCACATAGACATTGAAAATACTTTTATTGATTTTCATGTTGATTAGGGTCCTTATTGAAAGGCCACCCTTTGTGGCTGTTCCAAAATTGGCGCCAGTTTTTGAACTGTTTAAACTGATGGTTATTGGCACCAAACTCTTAATATTTAAATACAAAGGATGACCTGTCAATAACTGATGCACTTGACCTATATAAATCTTTATGAATCTTGACACAGTTTTAATTAAGAAATGGATTAAGTTAATTGTAAGGGGTTATATAACCTAGAATTGGGGGGGAGGGGAGAGGTAAAGACTTCAAAACTTAGTTAAAATCAATAATGGCGTTTTTCATATTTAAAAAAATCGTAGGAAGTATTTTGCCTAAACATTCAAAAAAATTTCCTAGTAATTAATCAACAATTAATTTTAATATTATATTAATTTAAAAATTAAAACAAATCCCATTCATGAATATAATTGAGAATGTTAAATTAGTATTTCAGTAATTAGTGATTGCTTCAACTGATAATTGAATGTTAAACTAATATGCTAACCATTAGAATTAAACTTTATGATTTTGAAGTAATTTAATTCCATAAATGAATTTGTTTTCCATTTATTACTAAAATATACCCTCTATTTTAGCTTGATAGGTGTATGGAAAAGTACAGATCTTACATTTAAAGCTGTATGAGTAAAACGGAAATCACTTTCGTGATTAGTAAGCAGTATGCAAATTTTTGTAGTAATAAAATCTGAGATAGTCCAACACAGACCTTCTAAGATTAATTTGCCTATCTTCAAAGTCTTTACGTCATTCCCTACCATATATGTATACTGCAGCTTCATTCCCACCCTCAGTCTCACAGATTTTCTGCCATGGATCAGATGAAGTTCTCGTTCTTCGTAATAGCCCTCACCTGCTGCTTTCACTACATCGCCTCGCAGAGGCCTTTCAACGATCTTCGTGCACGATTCGCAGTCAACCCCGACGAAGGTTTCTATGAGCTCCCCTTGACTACTAGTAGTCCCCTATTCCAGAACTATGTTCAGACTCCTGCTGATTCTAACCTTAATCCCTTGTTATCATTAGCTTGTTATCCCGATGATCCTAGGGTATGTCTCATGTACGACCCGAATGGTAACATCGCTGGTATTCAAATCACGTATTTGGAACAAGACGTTTCCAATGTAAATCCATCTCCATATAATTATTCAGCTGTTGGAGGATTCGTGCCTACTAATGTCATGAATACCCCAGGATATGCTTTTAGGGCCTATTTCACAAATCCTGAAACTCTTACTCCAGCTGGAAGACAGAACTTGAATGAAACAGTCGAAGGCCTTTGGGTATACCTCAATGGTTCTTTAGTACAAGTGCAAAGAAATGAACCTGATCCATCACAGACCTATATTTCAGGGTTCAATAGACAAGCTTGCTTCCCCAGAATGGGACAACATTACTTCTACAGGATGGCGCCGAACATACCTTGCAGCGATCTCCTTCCCTTCTACCCAGTCTTCCAAGGAGGAGGTCTGGTCGGATTCGGTATTGCTGACTTTGGAAGAGCATCTGATGGTCCATCGAGAATTTGGTACGAGCGACCTCCTCTTGTGGGTGTGCAGCAAATCCTATCTTCAAGGCCAGCTTGTGTGGACTCATGGACTCAAGAATATGGACTCTACTCTCTCCATGTTTACTTTGTTGATCACCCATGGGAAATAAGCTGTCCCGCTTAGGCCCTTTGTACTAAAAACATTTACGTAAGTGTATGAAACTTATACTATAATTAAAATATCCAATAAATTATCTATTTTTTAAAATTTTGTATTATTTTATTTCTCATCCGTAAATTCTCAATTATCTATTTCTTAACTTTTAGGGCAAAGGCAGATCTCAGGTCAGCGTATGACTTATGTTACTAAAAACTTTCACCGAAACCTTAATTCCATTAATGAATGCAATCTTTAATATTTTCACTAGAATGACTTTTATATGTTAATATTGACCTTCTGGTAATTATAAATATTAACAGTATTAGTAAAAATCATATATCAGCACAGTATTACAGATATTGACATTAAAATAACTGTCATAAGAATGTAAACCAATTATTTGATTTTTCAGATAATGTCCATTTAATAACACTTCTGTTCGATAAAACAAATTACAACATATATCCTAAGCCAAAAAATCAAGTTTGTACCAAAAATAAGATCTTAGCACATTAAAATGCCAAGAATGGCACTCTCAGTTTTTGCTCTAGTATAAGGTAAAACAGGTCATGAAACCAGCAAATGATAGCTGCGTAAACATAATAAAATACATTAAAAATACAAGCAGTAATAATTCTACTATTATTAAATTTATAATAATACTAAAAAAATTAAATAAACAAGGCAGAAAATTGAAAATAAACAAGTGTATGATTATGTATAATCTATTAAAGGTGAGAATAACATTTCAAAGATCTTAAATTAGGGCACTACTGTAATAAGTTAACTTTTTTTTCTTATAAAATAAATTTAACGAATAACGAAGTATTTAATATTGATTTTTGACTGTTATAGACAGAGGTAAGTATTTATAAGATCAATGAATTCATTTATAAAAATGAAGTAATCGTAAATATGATCCAAATAATATTTAAGGACTGTATACACCAGTAATGGTAATAGTTCGTTTAAATATACTTAGATTACAATTTGATAAAAATTAACAAAATTTATATGTATAAATATATAGAATTAACCAAATAAAAATTATATTGTAGTGAAGTATAAGGGGAAGTCCCCTCAAGCTAAATATTTTTTTTTAATTAACGAAAATTGGTTTCAAGAAAACGATAATGTGTAAGGCGGTGTGAGCATGGTCCTCTCTAGCTGGGCGATTGTAATGTTTTTATTCATTTTTTTGTGTTAAAATTATTGCAAAAGAATAATTTATGTAATGACCAATAAATTGCTAGTTAATAGTTCAGCTTTGTTACTAATTCTTTCCAGGATTTGAAATATAGGAGAAGCCACCACTTATCTTTACAAGTAAGGTAATTAAAGATATATTAAACACTTAAAACACAAATTAAACATTAAATTATACCATATAAAATATTCATAAATGTCGTAAAATACTTGGTTGTTGGTATTTCAACTGAAAATCACTGTTTCTTCGTGAAGATAATAATAATCATTTTCAACTTCACATATTTTTTTTGTTAACTTTTTTGCATTTAATTGATTATGATCACAAATTAAATAGTTAACTGTTTATTTTTATAGTCTAAATTATCATATTTGACATTTATTGATTTTTAAAATTAGAAAAAAACACTTGCACTAACATTTAAATTAAAACGCAATTTTCTCTGGCTAGATTTATACACGTTAATTAACTAATTAACCTGATCACCCAATGCCTGGCATCGGCCAAAAAATGAAACAAATACAAGTTTTTTTCCTTTGTAATTATCGCTTCGATGTCTCCATGTGTTTTAAAATAATTGTAAATTAGTATTTAAGTCTTTTGAAACGTGGTCCAATTGATATATTGAAAATAACACGTAAGGTCACGGCAGTCGGCGCTTGAATTATCTGGACTGCATTGTTCCGGTGTGTTGACAAAAATCATCCTAACATTCAAATATTTAAATTTATAACTTAAATTTACAAAATATTCCTTTTACATATAAATGATTTAATTAATTTTGTTTATAGAAATAATACTTTCATACGTATGCTATTAAAGCGTCTAATAAGCCTATATTTCAAAAGACTTATTTATAAATCGTAAATAATTCTTGATTCAAACTTTTTATATATAAAACATACATATTTTCTTTTATCCTCAAAATAATGTTTCCTCCATACTATAGGCATTAGTCTATTTCTCTTATATTTTTCATAATGTTCACATTTAATTGTACAATTTCCATTTTCTCTGCTCTGTTCATGATAAAAGAGCAAACAATTTTTTTATTTTATTTTAAAAGAGCTGTAAAATATTTCTTTAAAATACATATCCTCTTAATTGCATTTTCTCTAAAAAATGTTTCACTTTTTCTGGATATTTTTACTGAACAGGAAATCGCTCATATTTCAAAGTCAATGATTTTTCGCTTAAGAATAAAATATATGGAACATTCCACCCGATGTATCCCATACCAGAAAGATTACTTGTAAAAATATGGGTGCTCCAAGAAAAATTCATTTACGCATGCGTTAGTAAAAGTAGAGGACGGTAACCGATAAAATCGATATGGAACCATCACTCACACACCCCTTTAAAATTTAATAAAAATTGAACTAACGGTTCGCTAGGTTATTTCTGAGCACAGATAACTACTTTTTTCAGAACTAATTTTTTCTAAAAGTCTAAAACGTAGAAATTTCTATTCTTAGAGCTTAATTTTTTACATGAATACAAAGCTTTGTTTTATTCGAGCATTCATAAATAAATAAAATGTATTTTAGCTTAGTCATACAGGCATTTGGTAAATTAATTGCTGTTAGAATGGGATCCCCAGTGCTTTAAGTACAGAGATAACACTACTCTCGGAGGATATCTGTAGTTATAAATGGGTGTTTCCGTTCCACCTCAGGGTCGTAGTAGCGGACGGAATTAGGTAAGCACTATTGTGTATGCATAATCTGTACAATGTACCCCGCTCAGGATGTTGCAGATTAATTCCTTCCTTGGTACCGCTCCTCGTATAAGCTATTTATTAGTTGGAATAAAATAACATGGTCCCAAGCGAGCAGACCAAGTAGGGATTCGATTTCAAGCCACATACTTAGTTTCCATTAAACTTGGCCAGGAACTGATCCCAAAGTAAGTAAGCCGTTAACCACCTCACACGTTGCGGGCTATGACTCCAAACTCGTCCTAAGTTAGTTTTCACTAATTGAGAAGTTTAATGCTTCTCGTCCACTGTTCACTTATAACTGCTTCCCTGAAGTTTTCATCCAAAATGTATTGAAAACTTTTGAAAGTCTTCTTTAATGTAAATAAAATGAAATTTTAATTAATAAATGTTGTACAATATATCAAGATTAAATATTTTGGAAAAAAAAAACAGAATATTTTTGAACAATAAATACTTATCTCCCCGGTGTATAAAGCTATATATTATTTATGTATTATATATAAAACCATAACCAACAAATTAAAAAAAAAATAGATGTAGAGTTAAGTGATCTAAGTTCAACTCCATAAACGACTTTGATTCGGTTGAAATACACGCCAAAACTTGAATATGTACGTCCATTTCCTATATTTAACTATTTAAGTTTTTTTAACAATATATCAAATTCGAGGCACGGATTTTCATGTAATTGCATATTTTGTTCGCATGTATTTTTTAAACCATTGATATGAATCAGCTAAGTTTTATTTTGCATATTTGACGATAAATGTATATTTGAACTATTTCAGAAGAAATTCCATATTAAAATCGAAGGTTTATTTATCGAATTAGTAACACAACAATTTACCTAACGCAATTTAATAATTCACTTCTAACAATAGGCCTGGATTCCATTTCTCCTTTGTAGTTCTTTTTAACACAACACTCCGCTTCAAATTTGTTGCTTGCTTACCTAATGGGTAATTGTTATTTTTAATAAGCCAAAAATAAGTGCATCAATTAGTTCGACGTTGAAAGGTTAGATTAACTGTTTCGATGTAAAATATAAAATGGTTTTTACAACTGATGTAAAAATCGTTTATTGCTATTGCTCAAAACATTCTACTAGCAAAATCACAAATCAATCAACATGTCATTACAGGTGAGATCTCTTGTTTATTTTCTTTCTGTTAAACATGTAACATGACCACTTATTACCTACATTTTGACTAATTAATACCTAAAAAGATAGTTTAAAATAATGAAAACAATTTTTAAAAAAGTATATTTCGTTTACCATTCCAAGAAGGAGAAACATTTAAAGAAATAAATGTAAGATGTTTTTTCCTTAATAAAATATTACATGGGAGTGACTCAATTATTCTCAGAGACATCTAACAGAATTATATAACTTTAAGTGAATACAAATTTCTACTCATGGCATCTATAGCTGTAAAAATATTATTCTCCAATTATAAAAATATTTTAAATGACAAAAAATTATCAAATCAAGAAATGCATCTTACAATATATTTTATTGCAAGCTCAAAAAGATCTTGGCTTCTATCTACATAATTCTAATTGGTCTCAAGAAGCATTCTTTATATACAAAGAAAAATTATTGGTGAAAAACAACACAAGAGTATTGACATTTTTTGTTGTGTTTTTTTGGTTTATTGCTGGATGTTGATACTATAGCCGGTAAATAAAAACACAAATATAAATAAATATTATAAGCATATGCTTAAGTAATAATATAACCAGAAATAAGAAATTAGTAGTATGGTATATCTACGAATTCTGATTTGTCTCAAAAAACAATTTTGTTTTATATTTATATTTCGTATTGTATTGTAGTATCCTAGTATACTACCTTTTGAAGATACAATAAAATTTATTGCAAGATGCATTTCTTGATTTGATAATTGTTTGTCAGTTAAAATATTTTTATAATTGGAGAATAATATTTCTACAACTATAGATGCGATGAGTACAAATCTGAATGCACTTAAAGTTATAGAATTATGTTAAATGGCTCTGAGGATAATCGAGTCACTCCCTTGTAATATTTTATTAAGGGAAAAACTTCTTTCATTTTTTTTTAAATGTTTCTCCTTCTTGGTCTGGTACATGAAATATACTTTCTTTAAATTATTTTAAAGTATCTTTTAAGGTAATTAGTCGAAATTTAGGTAATAAATGGCCATGTTACATGGTTAACAGAAATTATTTACATGATTATATACGATATACTAAGTATCAAATAATATACACGTACATTTTACAAAAATATAGATAATTATAATAATATATAGCGAATAAGAAATATAAAACATTACTAACCATACATAATGAATAAGGAAAAAAAGTTGATGCTTAAAAAATAAGAATGATTTTTATTTGTGGTTGGAATTTCATTAAAGTATCCAACTCATAGAAAAAAAAATCTAACTTGCAGAAAAAAATAAATAAGCGGATCTCAACATTAGCACCACACTTTCTTGTATTCATATCAAAGAACAATATGAAATTTCCTTTATTCCGTTCAGAATTACTGAGCATACGTAATTAGGAGAATGATGTAAAAACAAGAAATATAAATTGAATAAACTATATGATTTAAAAACAAAAATTTTTAGTTTTGTTTAATTGTTTAATTGTTGTTTAATTGTTGTTTAGTTTTGTTTTGTTTACTTGTTGTTAACAGAAGTTTTTTTTAATTTGCGCTGCCACAAAATAAGTGTGAACCAATAGAAAAAGTAAAATTGAAAACTTCCCCACTTTTGTTAAATAAAAAATAACTATTCTGAGAAACCCATAAATAATTTCATAGCAACATTAATATTACATAGCCGATTCATATTATTGATTAATAGGAATAAGACAATTATTCTATTCTTTTAAACTGATAACTGATTACCCCGTTTCAAATTATCCAGTAGATCGAGCCTGCAGCTTTTTATGCCCAAGTGATGCATTGAATTATTAGTTGAAATGTTAATTCAACAGAGTTGTGCAACGGGAAAATTAAGCTACTTTGATGCTAGTATTGAATGAGGAAGATAATTAGCCATTCATAATCAATTTCCAATCGGTAAATCCTTCCTTCCAATCTTTATCAACACAATTTAGTAATCAGCAATCAGCTTCTACAATAGTCTTGCGTCTGTTTAAATTTCATACTATCAACGCACAAAAAATGCATTGTGTCCTTTTATAGTGCAATTACAACAGAATGAATATAAAAGGACTTAAAGGTTTGAATTACGATTTATTTTCAACATAAAGAACACTTATTAAAATTGTAAATTATTAAAATAATATAAGGGAAATAAATCCCTTTAAAATATATTAATTTTAAAAACGGAAATATAGGTAAGGTGTACTTGTCTGTATATAGAGGTAAAAATGGCGAAGGAGGATTATTTCTAATTTCTTTATAACTTATTATGATTATATATCCCTTATGATTCTCTACACTCTATTCTTTCTCCTGAACCATAAGCAACTGAACATTAAAAAAAATTTTTATGCGGTTCACATTTTAAAAATAAATCATACAAGACACTTGTTATAGATAATAATGATGGCTTTAGTGGATATAGTTGGCTTTTACAAATTATTAATTGAAATAAATGAAAGATGGTCCGGGTGCGGTCAGATAAATACATTTAATACTAATAAATACATTTATTACTTTATTACTAATGTTTCTATTATATAATTTACATACTTCTGTACACCTATTTATTTTGTATATTGTCTTTCTTTATCATATTATATTTATTGTATTCATTCTTTTAACTTTATTTCTTCCGTTTTCTATCTGTGTACATTTATATTTTTTTTTCTAATTTATAATTTCTTCCCTCCTATTATGTATATTTTGATTTAATTTTCTATACTGTTTATTTTAAAATTATTTTCAAACGTAACGTACTTTAACTGTTAATCCCCACTCCTCCCAATACATCCTGTCGAAACGGTTCTTTTGTCTAAAAGGTACGTTTTCTGTCTCGTTCATTATCTTCCTTTATTTTTATCCACTTTCCATCTCTTAGTTTGTTCTTTAATTTTTCCATTTCAATTAATTGTATATAAACTTTTACTATTCTTAATTAGTTTATACGTTTCATTGTATATCTTTTTAATTTTCATTTACTTTTCTCATTCATGTTTATATCATTTAAGTGTTTGTGTCCTTTTTAGTCCTGATGAAGCCCTGCAACGTGGAGCGAAACGCTCAATATAAATTCTTTAATCACTATTTGAGTTTTTCTTTTATCGTACTCAGACCATCTTCCTTTTCTAATATATTTTTACTTGCATTTGATGTTTTAGACATCAACAAATTCGGTTCCATACCTGCCGTGAGATGTCAACTTAGTGCTTGGACATAAAACTGACTATTACGTATGCGCAAGCTTTGGTTCTTTCTCTCAAATTATTTTAAAAACGGTTTATCCGATTAAGCTGAATGTTTTTAATAATTGTAAACATGGTCCGGTATAAATTTTATCAGATTTAATTCTCTACTTTAGAAAGTATTTTTGCGAAAATATAATTTCTTAAATAAAATCATCCACCTTGACACAATTTTCAACCAATAAAATAAGAGGTAATAAAACAAAAAAAGTTAAAATAAAATATTGATCAAGCTACATTGTTTGCTATATATTTGTCAGTCGTTTCCTCCACAGTAACCTTATTATGGTTTATGTTCTTTTTCAATATTAAATAATGATTCACCTTAACATCCCATTCGTTGCAGATTTGACCCAAAACATATATGCGTCTTTTCGTTCCAAACTCCTTAACCATCCTAACCCATTAATTCTTAATCTTTCATCCTTAACAATCCCTGATAATCCTCCGAGGCGTCTGAAAAGAAGATGGCCACGGGACCTTCTAATTTAAATTAATGTTTGAAGTACTACCAATGGGTGGTTCTTTCCCAAGATTTTCAAGTGTATATGAAACATACTACATATTTGCCTATTGTATTATTTTGTACAGTTGTAAATTACATTAAATAAATAATTTTAAAAAAAATAATAATAATTCAAACTTATTTGTTCTTTACGTATTCAGTTATACATGACTATTTCCAGTCTTGACATGTAATCACTAGTTTAAGCTATCATTAGAACAATATATTCATAGCTTATTTGAATGAAGAAACACGATGAAGAAGCAGAAATGATTTCACAGTAATAATTTCTTTGCTAGGACGGAAGTTGTTAGATCGGAAATCAGCCCCTACCACTCCTGAAATCCTCCAATCATAACAGTTTGATAAATCGACTCCCATAAGCCCTTCATTTTTCTCTTTCACATCTAATGATGTCAACACTTCTCACTTTAGCTGGATTTCATTTTCAACCCATCAACATGTTTACCAATACAATTCCCAATGATTAAATTGTACAAGCTTGACATTCTCTTGAAGCCTCAAAGTAATTTGTACGAAGAGTTAGTACATTTTTACAATGAGTTATAACTATAACTATAAGATATAAAATTGAATTCAACACATATAAAGTACAGTCAAATTAAATAATTAACTAATTTGTTAGACTGGTCTTTAAGACAAAAATTCAAAAGAACAGAAATGTGATGAAACGAATAAATATTTCGTTCCTGCCAAGAATACAACTGTTTCAACGAAAGATAATGAAACTGTATTGGGGGGTCACAACTTTTTGCGTTAGAATCGGATATATATATATCCCACACACCACACACCACAGCGAAGGTGATGTTTGCCTGGTTATCTATAGGTGACCAACAACATTTTCTAACCATGGTGGGGGGTCAAGTTTTTCATTTTGTGGGACCAACACTTAATGAAAAAGTCAACGCCCGCAAATCTCAGAACGATAGACCTAGGCCTAACCAACTGAGCTACGGACGGCCCTCGGATATTTCCGTCCTTCATTTATTCATAAATTTTTTTATTTATATATTGTTTACTATTAATAATTATGAGAATTGTTTATTTTTTTCTAATAGTTTCTAGTTGTAGTTTAGAATAAGATTTTTTTTAAATTATTATTTTATTATTAATCCGAGCCAGACTGTTCAATGAGGATAAAACCTAGATTCTATAACCTACACTTTTAAACAATAAATCTGTACAGTATCGAGAAAGTTGCTGCCACATTCCAGGCATTTACCTCCCTTAAATAAGTAATTTCAGTTTCGTAGGACATTTAATTTTTGAGTTAAGCCGTTCACAAACACACACACTGACCATTTAGCGAGACTAAAAATTCGAAAAGTCGAATTCAAACTTTTAAACGACCTTAATATTTTCCCTTACTATAGATGTCATATATAGATAAGTGAAAGTAAACAATTAAACTCTAAAAAAACTAATTGGTTCTGTCAGGGCTTGGCATACAAGGACACAGTGAACAATATGGCGCCTATCTCGATACAGCTGCCTTTTTAATGAGCTGATAGAGCACACACTAGCCCTGTAAAGTGGAGATAAAACAACCATCTAAAAGTAATTCAGCTCAATGTATAGCAAGCTTTTTTTTTTTATAAACATTGTATAAAGATAAGGCATACAATATAAAGGGGAAAGGAGTGGGAAACCGCAAAGGGCGAGCTTAGTAGCCAGCTAGGAGCTCATATAGCTGCTACTACTGTACCAGTAATCTAAGGGCTCATAAATACTTTATTAGCTCTTAAAAAAGTACACCCTCGCTAGTAGAGACATTGCTTATTTCCTTTGGGAATGGTTAGTAGGAGTCACTAATAAATTACAAACTTTTACAAGCCAATACCCTCTCTGTTTTTTTTTTCTTTTTTGTATTCCTTATTTAATAAAGTTTTTTGTGATATTTGTAGTATCTAATAAATTTCTTTTGGAATAAGAAAGTTCCTTTAGAGTTCCTTTTTTTGTCTTTGTATACATTAAACCAATCCTTTTATTGCAATTTAGTTTTAGAAAAACTTTTTTAAAAGTCATTTAACACTTATGGGTCATTATTGCCTTGGCAACACACTGAACGGGCGCAAGGATTCATGGTCAGTATTATATTGAAATGTATAACTATTGCAACTTAGGAACCTGTGGTAAAATCTGATTAAATTTAATAGTAAAGTTTGGAGTGATTGACAAACTCAAAAAGTTTATCCACAGGATGTTTGCTATACTGCAAAATTGAATGTTGGTCTGCTGGCAAATCAAATAAAGATTTGAGGGATTCTTATGCTTGGCATTCAGTTAAAATGTGTCTAACGGTTTGACGGTCTTGACGCGACTTAGAATATGTCATAGGCTCATGACGACTTAGACTCACGGCTATTCATGGTCCGCTATTCTCCACTAGTATGCCAAACTTGCGGAACACAACTAACCGTTAGACACATTTTAACTGAATGCCAAGCATAAGAATCCCTCAAATCTTTATTTGATTTGCCAGCAGACTAACATTCAATTTTGCAGTATAGCAAACATCCTGTGGATAAACTTTTTGAGTTTGTCAATCACACCAAACTTTACTATTAAATTTAATCAGATTTTACCACAGGTTCCTAAGTTGCAATAGTTATACATTTACAACGGTTAGTTGTGTTCCGCAAGTTTGGCATACTAGTGGAGAATCGCGGGCCATGAAATAGCCGTGAGTCGGGCGCCTATGACATATTCTAATTCGCGTCAAAATCACCTCCTCTCTGCGCACATTTCTGGTAGATGATATCCAAGAAGAAACGTCACCTCTGATTTTCTAGAATTTATTACCAGTAACATTTTCCCACATTGGTTTCCATTCCAATTTAATCCTCTGCTTACTGACAGCAAGAAGTCATCGGCAGGCCCTCCGTGATTTGGAATATCTTCTGAAATCGCCACCTTTACTGCCTCATCAACCAGTTCTTTACCGGCTATTCCGCTGTTCCCAGAGGCCCGGGCGGAGAAAACTGAAATACGGTTTCTGTTGGTGGACTGAATGAATAATAGATGTTTTGGTTTAGTGGATTTATTGAGAAAATATTTCTTAGACTGAGTAGAATTGACAATTAACCTCTATGGATACTAGTTTTTTGTTCCTTTTTTTTGTGGTATGCAAAATATGTAAGCTTTTGTTGATTACTACTATTTCAGCTGTATAGCTATTATATATTATTATTTCCGATATGTAGGAAAATCTTTAAACGAACTCTTTGTTAATTTATAAGTTCTGCACGAATAGCTGTGGGTGATCATGACATGAACAATGAAATACGATACTCCGATTTTAATACCAAAACCTCTTATGTACAATCTTTGTCTACAGGAATCTACTAACATTATGTTTATGATCCATGCATATGTTATCTTTTAATAGTTTTAATTACCATTTAGGTACCTTAAACATTTTTTATTTATTGATAAATATTATCAATAGTAATAGTGATAATAATGATCACATAATACCAAAATTAAAAAATAAATGAAAACAAAAATTACATATAAATAAATAAAAAAAAAAACAGAATCAATCCTTGTGCAAAAAAAAAATAAAGATAAAATAAAATAAGAAAACTTTTGAACTAATATAACAATAAAATAAAATAATTAAGCACATTAACACTACACCTTTGAAACTAGTCAGCAGATAACGCATCTATGCATTTTCCTTAAGATATTACATTAAAAGAAAAATGTAGTTAAAAAGTTTTAAAATCTTTTAAATAAGCAACACATTTGTCGTGTATTGAACTTCACATTTGTATATTGAAATTCACACAAGTGCGAAAACTGAAGGATTTCGCTCATTTGTTCGTGATTTCTTGAACCCCATAGGTTCAAATAGGTTTTCCTTATTGGCATTGTTGCTTATGTCCTTAGGTTATGCGAGGATCTGAATTCGAGAATATGAGAAAGTTGATTTTTTTTTTAATATACACTTAATGGTATAACGCCAATTTATGCCGATTTTTATCTACCATAGCACAAAAACAAATTTCATGGTTAAAATAGATTGTGAATGGGGCTCAGTGATTTTTATGTACTTTACAAAAAATAAAATCAAAATAACAGCATTTAAAACTATTCTCGAATCGGCCTTTTAGGGTTGGATCAAAGAAGTAAACATTGGTTATACTTGTAAACAACCGTCACCGACTCGTTTTTTTTTTTTCTGTTTCCTATCTCTACTTATTAATATTTATCGTATGTACCAATTACAAACCAAGCCATTCGTAATCCAAATTCAAAATTTTGCGGTATGTCCCTGATCAAAACTATCATTACACTCAATTAAATAAATTTTTCTGAGCTTTCTGGTCTATATATTTTATAAAATTAAAAATCTAGGTTACGTGTATACTAAATGTGCCTACAATTATAATAATAAAAGTATATTTGTCTTCCAATACAATGTAATGTAGTAGATCTAATACATTTCTTCTGCTTCGTATTACAAACAAACATGCTTATAATATACAAAGCATAGACATAGATAATTTGTAATAATATAATGATTACGTACATACTAGTAAGCAAGACCATCGCACTAACAGGGTATTAGAAAATAAATCATCATAATTAACTTTATATTTATTTATTCAGGCTGTGTTTAAAAGTAAAATTTCGTTAATAATTGATGCTATTGCCCCTGGCATGAATGATGACATGATATCGATGGAATAAAAGCTTTTTAAAACTTTTCAAGTGTTGTAGGAATGGAATTTATAGCATATCTCAGTTGCTTGTGTTCTTGGCTACTAGAGTGTGAGCCTGTCTCCTCAAAGCACCATTCTGTCCAAGCAATTGTTGTGTGAGCGAAAACTCCAGGTAACCTCGTTTGGCTGTGTACGTTAATAAAGAGCTCTTACCGAATTTGAATAACGTCCCTATCGGAATTATTAAATTTTTATTTAAACTGGTAGGTGAGAAAAGATCTGCTATGTCTGTAATAGTCTAAATTAATTAATGAAGCTTAATTATTAGTATTAGTTTAAATTATTAGTATTAGTATATGACATTACAATGACTGAACGAATAAGAGTTTGATAGCTGAGTGCGTTGGGGAGAGCGTTCCAGAGCACTTGTTCATGGGTTCGCTTCCCACCTGGGTTAGTTAATATTAGACCCGGCTAATACCCCCAGGGAGTGACGGTCTTATGTCACTTTAGAAATATTAGCTTAAAACGGGAAGAGGAAACCTTAAGATAGTTAAATCGGGCAATATTTAAAAAGCGCCTGAAATAGAAAAACGGCATGGAGAAATGGCCACATAGTGGCCCCGAGAATTGAATCTTAATATTTTCATACTTGGACAGTATAGATTCTCAATAGAGCAAGACAGTAGAGACTGAAGAATAGAGATAAACCCAGGATTAGGCATATTCCGTTTAAACTATACTTATATTTTGGTTTTTAAAACTTCTAAAACATATGGAACAGCCAGATATATAGGGTAATTTTTGCACAAATAAAGTATTACGTTTAAATAGAATTAAATTTCAATGTAGTATAGTAATTTTATGTGTTTACTTTTTTTACAGGCTCTGCTAAGGGGAGCCCTTACTCAGCAGAGCGCAGCAATTCTAGTCTGCATGGCGATAGACAGGTACACCTGCATGCTACACCCCGGCCGGTATCATAAGCATTCAACGAAAAAGGTAAATTTTTGTATGTCAACATGAAATATTGAAAAATTATAATATATCACTTCTTGAGCATCATATTGGCGTAAGTCCGAAATCCATCATATGAAGAAACCAGTGTTTAAAAGTTTATAAAACTATAAACTAAATCATAGTTTAAAATATTCGGAGAACTTTTTTTATTCAATTTTACGGTCTGTTATATACCAGAAAATATCGGTGAAAAATGACTTTTTGTAGGTTATTTTATATTTTAGGGAGTAGTAATCTGAATAGCAGGTTCTTACTTTCATTGAAGGTATTTACGTATTAAATATATCTATGCACCAAGTACAATTATTTTAAATATAAAGGTAACTATATACGACAGCTGCATGGATTAACGATGGGGTCTTCCTCATCGATCAACTTGAGTGGGATATATATCAACAATTTATTAAATACACAATTAACGAAAACGGAAAAAAAGCCAATCCTTATAAGAAAATATATAGATGATTTAATAATCATAACGCAGAAAGACTGTTACCAAGAAATTCTAAAATTATGCAATGAGTTCCACAAAAGAATAGAATTCACAGTTGAAGTGCCTCAAAACAATAAAATAAGATTTCTGGACATAGACATAATCATGGATGGACAAAAAATAACCACAAAATGGACTAAAAAAACTAATACAAGCAACAGATTACTAAACTTCTTTTCAAATCACCCACAATATCAAAAAGAAAACATTGCAAAAAACTTAACAGATAGAGCCATAAACCTAACAGACAATATTTACACAAAAGATATCAAAACTGAAATATACACCATGCTAACAGAAAACTTCTATCCCAAAAGATTAATAAACAGACTATGGTACAATAAAATTAATGACAAACATACAACCAGAAACAACACAGAAAGCAGAACACAGACTGAAATAAAAATAATCAAAACAACAAAAGGAAGATAATGTAGAAAAACCACCAAGTCAAAAAAGAATCACAGAATTTTATAAAGAAATAAACAAAAAGAGTACAATAGATGACAACAGAGAAAAAGGACAAGAGGAAACAAATAGTAATAGCAATAATAAAAAGTTTTATAAACTACCATACATACCAGGACTTACCAATAAAATTAAAAAAACACTGAAAGAATATGACCATACAAATATCAGAACCGGTTTATACAACAATAATAAATTACAAAATAAGGTGTCAAACATGAAAGACGAAGTTGATAAGATGGAAAAACTAAACGCAATTTATAAGATAGATTGTAAAAATTGTGAAAAAGTATATATTGGTGAAACATCTAAAAAACTAGAAACTAGGATTAAACAACACATCACCAATTGTAAAAACACTAAAAATATAAATTGCACAGCTCTGGCCTATCACAGCATAAAACTGAACCACAAATTCAACTTTGAAAACACAAAAATAATAGATACAGCACAAAATACAAAAAAACAGAAGATATCTAGAAGCTATATACATAACAAAAAACATACAAAACACAGTAAACTATAAAACTGACTCTAAACACTTAAACACACATTACGCAGATATTATAAATAGACTTAAAATAAAAACATAAAAATCAGATAAAATAAAGAGGTTTATGTGAAAAATAAAAAATCACTAAGTTTATAATAAATACAAAACAGGGAGGTAACCAAACAGCACACTGGACATGAGATAAGGTCCAAAGAGATAGTAAAAAATGTAGAATGGCTGTGCCAGAGAGTGAAGATGCACAAATGGTGGACATGATTTCACATATGAAATCATGAGGTGATTTTTATTGTATAAAATAAAATGTATAAGGAAGAAGATTGGTGTTATATAGATTTTATTATTGTTATAGGTTTTTATAGTGCATGAATATGGGACAGTGGTCCCGAAACGTTGTACAATTGTCATGAATAAATAAATAATAATTTATTTCAAATGATGGAAGTGATTAACCTCAAGAAATTTTAAAAGAACAGGTTCTTACTATTTTTATCACCTTTGTATTTAATAATGTTTGTGCAGTTATTGTTTGCAACAATCTTTTTGTCATATTTTTTCCACTGATACGAAGTGGAACTAGTGACACTAAACCGAGGGACAAAGGGCAAAATGTAGTTTTTAGTTTAGCTTTTAAAATTTTGGTTAAACAAATATGGAAGCAAGGCTTGCACTAATTGTATTTTAGTATATTGTTTATATATGTATGTAGTCTAAAAAAATTCTCTGATAACTGCAGTACAATCTGATTTAATTAGATTGAGACAGCAGACAGTCATGAGTTTGTAAACATATTTGAGGTCTGAAAAAGTCTTGAGATGTTGACTGTTTGGATTAACTTTAGTAAATTGATCTCAATTCCAATTTACCACAAATATTGATTTTGAGGTTTCAGTTCTAACTTTAGCCAGTCTTTAGGACTGAAAAATTATGGCCATAAGAACAGTTTCAGCCCATCTATAACTTTATGGAGTTATTAAGGCTATGTCGCTTGTTTTAAATGAGATTGCAGATTCATTTTATGAAGTATTGAAAATAGAATGCTTGAGGATACAACCAATAGTCATCTTACTTTTGACCCTTAGATTTTGGAATTATTAATTTGGTCTATATCGAGTTTATGACATGAAGTATCGTCTTTGTGCAAACCTAACAGTCGAGTTCCATCCAGTCGCTGAACTTTAAAACAAAATCTATTTCTCCATTAACAAAGCTAAACTTTCTTTTTTAACACGAGGTACAAAACTTTTTTAATAACTCAGTAAATGAACATAAATGATGTTATGATAATGTTTTCAGGACTCTGTCCGAAAATTCATTTTTAAACAAGTTCTCCCTGAAAGATAATTAAATTTTACTGAAGAAGACGTTCGAGAGAAGGGAAATAGGAGGAGTTTGTTCACCTTGATTACATTTACGGTCAGAGATATTTCCACAATCATAAATTTTATTAAGATAGATAACATTCGTATGAACGACGGTTCTGGTTGAGTTTATGAGTCTACAATATCGTACACCTGTTATTATCATTGCTGTCAAAATTGCAAACCTGATGTGATCATAAAAAGCACCTAAACTTTAAAAATAATTTTATAAGTACTATATCATAAAATAAATAAAATTTTCAAAACTGGGAATATGATTGGCTAATTGAGTTCAATTTTTTATTTTTTTAATAATTTATTTATGGTTATTTACAACGGTATAAAAATATATACAGCAAGGAAATTTGCTGTAGGTGACATAGTGACATAATACAAACATGTGGAGAATCTACCCATTGATAGGACTCTAATAACATTTCTAGAGGAGAAGATCTCGGGGCCATCTTCTTTTCAAACGCCTAGGAGGATTATTAGGTAATGAAGGAGAAGCCCGGTTAGAAACAAGTGGATTTGGGTGGTTGGGAATTTATCATGGAAGGAATGGTATCTAGTTCTGTCCAAATCAGCAACATATGAGATGGATGACTTGATTTGTAAGTAAGGAGCATTAAGGATTTTACGAAGGATTTTGGACTGTAAGGATTGGATTCGAGAGGAATTTGATAGTTTAGTTGAACCCCAAAGCTTAACTCTGTATGTCGAGATAGGGCTTATAATATTCATGTAGATCAGTCTTTTGTAATGGGTTGGATTTAGTAGTGGTATCTTAAGATAGAACGGATGGAAGAAAAAAATTAATCAGAACCTAATGTAAATAATTAAAAATATAGAGCGGACAACTTTCACTCAATAATACTTTTAAAAAAGGTAATATTTAGTATAAAGACAAGTAGTTAACCTAGGAAAAAGGATGTGTGCAATAGAAAAAAACATTGTGTATTACAAAAAATAAATCCCAACTGAAAAACGAAGTGTTGACGCCTGTTCCTCTTGAATAAGAACTAGGCAAACTGTTTAAAGTTTACTTAGTTTACTTAGTCTATTAGTACTTCCACCCCAACTTCCCAAAATACCATGCCTCGAAATTAGTCAAGTGAAAAGTCTAGGGAAACATCATTCTACCTTCAATGTATGTTTCTAAATAAAAAGAATTAACTGCTTCTGGCCCAGCAGTGAGTTTAAATGTTTATTTTGATTTCAATATTATTTTCCTTTATGTTCTAATTTTATAGTTTGTATGTCGTTATTACTTTCTGTAATTATATAAATAACTAATAAATCCTGTTTTAATAAATATTGCTGGTTTGTTTTTATTTTAGTATTACCAAATCGGGCCTTACATGATTATTTTAACATTTTGCTAGATTTTTTAACAGTTGATAATGGGGGGAGGAGTATAGTATCGTGCTAAAGACATCCCTTACTATGTTCTTTAACTAATTTCGCAATTATAAATAATAAAGATCAATTATAAATAAAATTTGTGACTAAAGAAAGAAACAGAAAATAACATACAAAACAAATGATATTTATAGAATTAAGTAAATAAATAATTGACTTATCCTGAAAAAATAATTACGGATTTTGTTTACATATTTGTGAACAAATACATAAGTTTACAAATACGTAATTGTAGCGAAAAATCATTGAATTTATGTCTTTTTGAGTTTAAAGAAATTAAAAATCAGTTTAGAACAAGTTTCGGTTTCAAAAAATAATTTTTTTACCGTTATTTCCCTAAACAGTGTTGACCTAAACATCACTCAGGCACCCTTTGACAGCAAATCGACGGAAACCTGTTAATATTCACGTTAATTAATTAATTAATTTATTCCATAAATAATTATACCCATGACCCATACAGGTCTCAGTTCGCTCTTGAGGACTTGGTGGATAAACTTCACTCGCCCTATAACTAACAATGCTTAATAATTTGGCCAATCATTTGAAAGTTCCTTCTTGAGCTTTTGTGTATCTTTTGTTTATGAAACCGCTTCTTGGTTTGTTTGGTGTTGGTCTTCTTGGTGATAAAGAAGTTTGCTTTGTGTTGATTAAATTGATTTAGCCAATCTGTCAATATTGATTTAAGTGTTTACCAATTAAATTAACAGTTTGTACAGATTGATTGCAGAATTATTTAGCTTTTCAATGCCTTAATTGGTTTCATAGATTAAAATATTTAACAGCTGCAATCAGTTTCAACGTATAATCCCATAAAGATAAATTACAAAAACATTTAAAGGTAGGAAGGACCTGGTACGTCTAATCCGATTTAGATATTTCATTTTTTTTATTCAAAATAAAAACAAAAGTAATTGTAAAATTAAGGTTTTTTTGTAGATGACTTTGGTTCCACAAACCGCGGTTAGGGTAAACCTTTAATATCCTTTACCAACCCTCCATATTTCTTTCAGTGGGTTTCTGATGGAAAGGCGATTTTTCTAATCTGAAGCATCTAACCCTAGGCGAAATTCGTTGTTATTTATTTTTTTTTTATATTTGATTGAATATGGTATTTTTAAATTGCTAAAATAGGTTTGACCACAATTCTTCTTACCGTAGATGAAAACTGTTCTCATTATTCAATAGACCCATCAAAGCCTTCAATAAATCGGATAAATATAAAATCTACTATTGTCGGATCATAAAAATACATTGGTAAGGAGTTAAAGTTAGTTTTCACATTTTATTCCAATTTCCCTTGCTCAAAATAATATTTTAAATTAACAATTAAACTCTCAATCAGTGTTAGAAGTTACTACGTAATAGCACACTTTACCAAAACCAAAGGTCAGAAGCGTAGTAGCATTAATTAAGGGGAAATATGCATAATATACTAATTAAATGCCTCTAAATAACGCGTATTCGTTCAATGTTTCCCCGTACAGAAAATAATGGTAAACATTTTTTGAAACCAAAATACATACACTCGATACAATTTTCTTGAATATATTATAAATCAACATTTATAGTAAATAGTTACAAACTTGGAGTAACATCAACTTAAGCAGAAAATTAATAAACTCTGGAGAATAAAGGGGAATGGGAATAATAATTTTCGCTTTGTCTCATCTCATTCTTAGTCAGTAACAAGCCAGACCAACCTTCTGAACCTTGGTTTCAATGCCAATAACTACCCTAGGTTTGAATAATTTCCATTTAAATATCAAACACTGCAACAAAAAAGCTGCCCTGTGCCTATAATGACTACAGTTATACGTTCAAATTGAGAACTTGGCAAGCCATCTCATCGATAATGAGCTATAATTAACGAAAACAATTCAACCGTTAAGAAGCATGTAAAGGTGTATCCATATCAGGCTCACGCAGATTTACTGTTCCTACATGATTTCGCTTTTAGTACAAGCAGACTTCCTGATGTGAAATCGATCCAAACGTTTTGAGGTAGGATGAACGCAACTGTCCATCATCTGACATACAAGCTCTATCTCTCCCTCCACTAATTTCCTCTATAGAATACTGGGTGGGATTCGCCAGCTATGGATTGACCTAGAGAAATAGCAGCTAAAATTCAACTCAAATATAATTTAAATAAATCTTTCAAGTAAAGCTTTTTATATTTCACGGAAATGTGAAGCTGTGTACAATTAATTGTAGATTGTCTTATGTAATTGTAAACCCGTTGTAGTTTCAACTTCTTAGAATGCTACCAATGGCTAGTTTCTCTACACACCTGTAACACTCCATTTTAACTGAGATCAAATTTACTATATGTAATATTATGTACAGTTGTAAATAGCAATAAATAAATTTAAAAAATAGTTCAAACTTCAAAATGTTTCTCATTTTCAGTTAAGTATAAATTACATATCATTTTTTTTTCAATTTTAGCCACTTCTTAAATATTTATTTATAGATTTAAACACCGTTCTTTCAATGTTACCTTAGTTTTTTAATGTTGCTCGATTGAACTAAATTAAGTCCCCTTTTATCGTTTTAAGTAAATATTTCAAAAATGATTTAGTACCGCTATAAGTCAATGAAATGTGCGTCTAGGTTCGAATATTTTTTTTTGATGGAGTGATTTTTTTTTTTTCATAACCCCTATTTCTGAAATTTATTGTTTTTAGCATGAATATATATACCAATATATATTTTGATTTCGCACTGTTTCCTTCTTCTGCAATGGCCTACATTTTAAGGAGTTTTTGAGTTGTAATTTAGTTATTGCGGGCGTTCTTCGAATTTTATATGACCTGGAGTGACGTTCGTTAACAGTTTCAAATGGCTCCGCACTGAGACCAGTTCCACGAGATTCAATGGCTCCCTATTTATGGAACCAGACCTAATTTATAAATTTCATCCTATTAAAAGTAAACTTTAATCGCTTCATTTAATAGTTTTTCGTACATCTAATCGCTGGTTTCTGACGAGTACAGTTGATTAAATGTAAAACGAAGTCCAGAACTTCATCATTTCAAATGGTATAACACGCAGAATTTTCAAAAGTTGACTTAAAAAACTCAAAATTCCAAAATACTGCCGTCGTGACGTGACGTGGTCACTACTTAGTGTAGCGAATTATGTTATAATTCTGCTACCTAGTAGTGAGATTAAATTTTGGATACAGAAGTTCCATACAGTGCTCTAATGCCAAACTGAATATCCACAGTTTATTTATTTGAAATTATCTACATTACAGGTAGCAAATTTCTGAAAATATATTTCCTTGATTGCATATTAAATCAAAAATAATATTGTATAGAAATCAATCAACAAAGTTGTTTAAACCAAATTCAAGAAAATTTTAAGGAGTTATCATTTGGCTGTTCAATTTGTTTCTAAATATAAAATGAGACTAAATTGACGTAACTGTCACACAAATTTCTGAAAATATATTTCCTTTATTGTATATTAAATAAAAAATAATATGGTATAGAAATCAATCAACAAAGTTATTTAAACCAAATTTAAGAAAATTTTAAGGAGTTATCATTAGGCTGTTCAATTTGTTTCTAAACATAAAATGAGACTAAATTGAGGTAACTGTTACATAAATTAGTTTTTATAAACATAAATTAGTTGTTTATCTTGAAATGCAATTGGAAATAATGATGTAAACATTTCTTCAATTAGACTTTGGGCTCTCCTGAAATATTGAAATTCCTAATTTGTACCATCAACCATTCAACCAGTAATCACTGTGACCGCAGCATCCTAACAGCACATTCTGATTAAAAGACACCACTCGAGTAAGTGCATATGCACAAGGATTCTAAATATGCAGTCTCTTAAATATTCCTCATTCAAATACAACAAATGTATACTTTAATTTTATCATAAATTACTTAGTTTTAGCATACCAATCAGACAAAACTTTCAAAAAGTTCCACATTGTAGGACTTTGTGTTGAATTTTTTTTAAATATCAATGACCATAAGTGGAGTCGATTGATAATTTCATCAAAAACCGGTTTACCAAACTCCCCTCCCTGCATAATAAACCATTTATTCCTGCATAAATTGCTACCAGCTGTTGAAGGTGCAGTAACTTAAAATGTTGGAAACCAACCCGCCGATTTAGGTTTATTCAAGACATCCTGCTATAAGCTTTATATTAATTTATTTTTATAGTTATTTTACTATTTATTTCCTTTTCTCTAATTATTATTATTTAATAATTAATTGGATTATTATTTTTTCCATTACAAGTCAATTACTTATTTTATTTATTCTATAAATATTATTTGTTTTTGTTTATTTTTTTTTATAATTGATCTTTATTATCTATGATTGTTCAATAGTTAAAGCATAGTACATGTTTAGGGATGTCTTTTTTACGATACTATTCTCCCTATTATCAACTCTTACATAAAACAATAAAATTTTAAAATAATCCACGAGACCGATCTGGTAATAAAGAATAAAACTATAAATAAAAAACAAGAAATTGTTTATGTAAAAAGATTTATCTTTCTTTTTATAGTTATTTTTTCTCCTGACCACCTCATTTCATCATATTTCGTTAAAAATTAATATTGTAAGTATGTAATAACTATAGTGCTAAAGTATGTGTAACTTGAGGGTTATTAATAATAGTATACGAAGACATTGACCCAAGGCGTTGGTGGAAGAAAATCCTTCATAATTAATTGATAAAGTTCCGGGCAGGCAAACACATAAGGTTTGGCAGGTGAGACCTAAGGGACGGTGGCTACGCTGTTATTAAAGGGTCAGGCTTGTTTGAGCATGCCCAAAATTGTTTAACACTGTCTCAAGTTTGGTCCTAGTTAATTGATATTTTTTTCGAATCTCTTTCAATGAAAGCAGTGAAAATAAAATTGAGTTTTGAAAGACATTTATTACTGCAACTCCAGTTTTAAACACATTTTTTTCATATGTTCGATATGGTGTAAGTGGATATTGAAGAAGTTCAATTTTAAGCCATGGAGATTCAGAACGTATTACTCTTGAAATTTAGATTGTCGGACATTATTGACCTTTTCTAACAAATCAAAATTAAATTTCTCCTCAAAGTTGATTAATGTGTAGCAACGTTCTAAAAATTATTATTTCTGATTGAAAAGACCTCTTACGTCTACGTATTGCTGATTTACTTGTGCACCAGTAGTACTACTGCACATCTTCCAAAAGAAAACGTTTCGATTTATTTTTTTAATTAGATGTATCCCAAAGATATTACCGTTGCCTGGGGTTTCTTTCTCTATTAATGTCCTCATACCCAGTGTTCTGAAGCCATTGTTTTTACAACGCAACAACCACAATCTATAGAATATTTCAAACACCAAATTTAAAAAAAAAAAATCGAATATGCCCCTATCCAAACAGCGATGTGAATAATAAAGAGGCATTTATGTCAGGATCGTTGCTTATTTCTTTGTCAATTGATAGTACATTGAGGTTATCAGTTATTCGTGAAGGAATGATAAAACTAAACCTGTTCTTAACGTTTAGGTGGGTTTTATCATTTATATCTATTTAATAAAATAATGATTCTTTTTTTGAAAATGTAAATAAATAATCTAACTTTGTTAGGTATATGCAATATATATAAAAATAGGGTTTAAATGGTGTCTTTTTTTCGGAAAGCTTCCTGATAAGTAATGTCGGGTGCCCGTTCCCCTTGGGTGTTGGGAGACAAATTGTTGAACCTCTGCCTCAGAGCAGAACACGTAGAGCGCAAGCACGCTGCCCCCTCCCACTAAGTGCTACACGAAACGTATACAAACGATAAAGTAAAATTATTGGAATGAAACCTTACTAAGTGTTACGTCAAAGCGTGCTTCTAGAGCACTGTATGTGTTGTAGCTGGTCTCCATCACAAACTCAGCGACCCGACCATTGAATTTAGCAGAAATAGGACGGTTTTAACCAATCAACAGCATACACCTGATTGATATTGGACCCATCTAATCTCATTATTTGATAATTAAAATAATAAACAAATAATTTTCGATATATAAGGCCATAAATTAGTACTTACTAGCCATAAATTAGTAGGATTGTATTATTGAGCATTTGTGTTCCATGAGGTTTGTTCCTACTTAGTCTTTGACTGGGTCAAAAAAACATATTGAAACAACTGTAAACTTCTGATAAAGATTGTACTGCTATTACCATATTTTTTTTAATATAAAAATTTATATATTTTTTTCGTACCCCCTGAAGAAATAAGTAATTGAATATATACATATAGGTATAAGTATATCTGGTAATTAAATAAAAAAAAATTTTTTCTGACCTCCTTTATTGAAAGTATATATAACAATATTAATATATACCTGAGTATATAAACATGTAACTGGTGCATTTCCTTTGTAATAAAAAAATATTTTTTTTATATAAGCCCATATTTGAAATAAAGTTATGTGTTTAATAGTGTCTGTCTAATGGGGTTTTGTTTTTATCTGAAACGTTCTTACATTTTAAAACATGAATTTATGCTTACAAGCCTCCCCGGTGTTTCTGATAAAATTAGCTAAAAAAAAATCAACCATGCTTGAGCGTGTGTAGCAACTTCAACGTTTAAAAAGACACAATCTCAATTTTAATCAGCTATTTATAAATTTTAAAAAAAAATTGAATTAGATGATTACACAAAAATTAGTACAACGTGTAGAATATATATAGATATCGTAGACTCTATATGTAGACAAGAAGTTAGTTAGAAGTGAAATGGTGGGTTGGTGCGCTAAGGAAAGAAAACTAAGAGTAATGGTATTACTTTTAATATGTGCTGAAATTTCTATGTATAGGATATATGTAAGTTTTGGGCCTTGATCAGGTCTGAGAAAAACATATATACAAAATATAACCATCAAGTTATAAAATTTACAAATGATGAATAGGCATATAGAAGGAAATTCATAGGAGAATATAAAACAATTGTATGGTTTACTTGGAAAAATAATATTACCAGTTGATATTGAATTAATTTTTAAACCTTAGTTACAAAAAATTAAAATAGAAGTAATAAAAAATAATGAGCTGTGATATATAATAGATGATTTTATTTTATTACTTTCTTCCTGTTCATTTATGGTTAATCTGGAGGGGAGGTTAATTTTCATGTAACTAACATATTCTAACCAGAATGGGGAGTAAAGTTTTCATTTCGTGGGGCCGACACAAAATAAAAGTCGAGCACCTCCCCTCTCCCCCAGGCAACGGATTCGAACCGGTACTGCAACAGTTGCCTCTAAGATAGGTGCCCTAACTCTCTCCACCACAAACGGCCTCAACTGTAGTTAACAGCCCAGTTGTATTATAGGAAAAAAAAATTTGTATTCGTTAATGTTACAATTTGTTTTTGAATAAGGATCACAATCAGTAATTTAACTGGGCCGAGGCCACCCCTCATTATTATCTAAATTCGTTGTAAAGGTTTCGGATTCCAGGAAGAGCCTCTTTGTACTTGCTCGCGGAAAAACCTTTTCCTCCTTATTCAATAATTTATTTATGTCAGTAAATAATTCTGCCAATTAGTTAACAGGACTGTTCTTTTGCTGAGCTGAAATGTCGGTCGACTAATTAATAAAACTTTTCATTTTACAGCTGACAATTTTTTCTTATTTACTTTTATTTATCTATTAATAAGATCAATTAGTTATTACAATAAATGATGTCTCTTCATCAGTAAGGATGATCATTGAAATGGTACTAGTTTCATCATTTATTTTTCATTTTTTTTTTATATATTAGCTTGGCTTATACTTATTTTAACTACAGTAAAACACTTTGCAGTGCAATTAGCAAAATTCATCAATAATGAATTAAAATTATTTTTAATTGTTTAGAAATAAATTATTACGATAAATGTAATGAAATAACCTACTCGAGAACTAACCTGCACATATAAACCTCAGTACAAGAAGTTATAGAGTTTGAACTGTGCCAAATTTTTCTACAGCCTAAATATTCAAAAATTTCAATTTTTTTTTTAAGAATAATACTTATTGCATTATTTTTTAACACAAAAAATTCATTTCTTGTCGAAGCAAAAGTTTTATAACCCTTGGAATTGCTTTGTAACCCATTGATATCGATGGATTTCAATCCCTCCCCATTACATCACTTTTAGATTTCATCTAAAGTGCACCACCTGGAGTGAATCATTATTGTATACATATTTCATCTACTTCTGTTGTGCTTTTAATCATTCTTTCTTTGATAAATGAACTATCTTGGAAAGAATAACATCTATAAGAGGGCATTGAAGAATTACGTTTGAATTCCACATACACTGATTGATCCATTTATCGTAATAAGCAAGTACATCGACAATTTGACGATTTAAAAGACATTCCTGCGTTAAATTATGGGTTTTAAGGTTAGCTAATGGAGCCTCTTCATGGTGTTGGGAAAATGGGCAAAAGGAAATCCTAAAAAAAAATTAAAGCGTTCTAGAATGAACGTTCATTTGGTAAGGTATCACTTCTTTCGTCATTCACCTTTGAAGTACACTTTGGATATAACAAAAATCTACACTTATCACTTTAGATAATTCTTCCAAGATGAAAATCGATATTGACCAATGTAAATAAGCCTTTACTAATCTAATGCTATGGAACTGTACGTGGCTGTAGAAATGGAAGTCAATTCCAGGTTGGATGAAAGAAAACAATAAAAAATGCAATATTGGATATATCATAAAACAAATGTGGAATAACGAGTTATTGATATCAATAAGAAGAATATCTCAAATTCTTTTTCGGCACAAAGTGATAGAATTCAGGATGTCCTTCACAAGAAACGTAAAACCATTTAAGTACCTGTGTTTACTATTAATTAATTAAAAGAGGACATTGATGCTCGTTTTGCTGTCTTCCATTACGAGACTTTGTAAATTAAAATTACAGAACACGTCTGTCTCTGGTCCCATTTAATATATTGTTTTTAAATGGTTCCAAACGACGCCTTTTTATTCAGTTGTGTTTAACTTTTTTGTATGTTTTTGTTTCCACAGGTTTTGAAATAAAGAATATTTTTAATTACGGTTTTTAATCAAGGGAATAACAGTTATTTAGCATGCGGGAATCAATTTTGTGCCATTTCAGAATATGACTGGTGCTGCTAAATCGATCAGTCGCATTGTCTCAAACTGGTCTTATTACAAGACTCGCTGGCCGTTTCAGTTCACAATTCTTCAGTTCGCAACAAAAAAAATTTAATAAGCATTTTTTGCCAGTGTCAGTTGATTAAATAGTGCAAAAAAACAAAACAAATATCCTATTTGAAACGCTTTTGTAAATAAAAAAAATAATAGTAATAAACTTGCTATAGCATGTTTAAAGTGGAAATTATCAAATCTTAAACAAGATTAATGAACTAATTTATTGGGTAAAATTTACAGTGTTAGCAAGTCAAGCGACAAAAAAATCAATATTTGCTCTATTATTGCCTGAAAAAAAAACTATATATTAGTATGGTAAGATTTGATAGTAATGACCTGGAAGAGGAAGGTAGAGTGGGAATGGGAAAAAAAGGAATATATGAAAAGTGCGTCTCTTTCCGCAACGAAAAATTCCGCAGGACCTTCGGAGAAAGAAAGTTCACCGTGAGAGGCCTCTAGTTTGGATCTCGCGGAACAATACCAGATAGAACAAGGAGCTTCTTAGAAGGACTAGGTGTTAGCATCGGGGAAATTGTGATCTTGCCGGAAAATATTATTTTGAACTACCTGGGGATCATGCACCATCACCTGCATGGGAATGAGCTCTGAGATAATTCCTTGTTTTATTTATTTATTTTAGTATGTGGACCTGTCAATTTGTGTTTTTTAACTTATTTATTCATTAAATTATTTGATTATTATTATTATTTTTAAACTTATTAATCCATTCAAGAATTTCTTTTAACCAAATTTTTATTATATTTTCCTTTAAATCTATGTATTAGTTTTGTTTTGGTAAAATATATTTATTTGTTTGTTTTTCTGTAAACTGGTCTACTGCTGTGACTATTATTTCTCTAGTTTGATCTCACATTGGTGTCTAATAGTGAATTTGTTTAACTGGTCACTGGAAAGGATCGGAGAGGGTGAATTCGGGAGAAAGAATTTGTCGCTCAAATAATTAAAAATTGTGAAATGGAAGGGACAAGAAAGGGAAAGAAAAAGGGAATGAATTGAAATATTTGTATTTAGTGTATAGACTGGGACTGATTGAAACAGGAAACTGTGGGGGGGAAACAGTTATTTTCTTTCTTTTTTATTACATCATGTAAATATATGTAATTTATATATGTCCGATCACGGATTAATTATTATACTGTGTAATGTAGCAACCCGATGTATTTGGGCAACATGGATGAATAAAGCATTTCTCTCTCTGATGTGAAGGTTTGTCTCGATTAATTGATGTCAATCCTGCAATAGCGCTGGTTCCTTAGTTATAAAATGTTTGACACTTTCACAATTCTCTGATACTTCTAAATGTTTCATTTATTTCATATTTATTCATTATTGATCCAACAACTTAAATTTATACATCCAAGCTTCAAGGAAAACTTCGATCGATCAAATGTTAGAGTTCTGTCGTTAGGTGCACATAATAATCCACACCAGAAATCAGATGGTTTCCAATTGTATATTGGGAATAATTGTTTTTTATTAACATTAAAGGAAATGAGGATAGATCTAGTAGAGGTACATCCTATCAATAACTAACGGTCTATTGGTCCCATTCAGACCGTGGTCCTTTGAATCAGGGGATCCCAAATTCAAATGGGGCCGCCCGGTCCCTTGAGGTTATTGTCCTTTGTTATCCTCCCTTTGGCCCTCTCTCCCCTCAACAATTATATCTCTATTTCTGCACGGGTCACATTCCACTAGGATTCCCCTGTTATCATATATCATAAACCAAACTTTTTTTTTTTAAAGAAAGTTAATTTTTTTTAAAAAGGTCAATATTAACATTCATGAAAATTATGTAAGAATTGTTTTTAAATATCAATGATTTATTTCACAGTGGTGCTAAGTAAATTTCCGCTAAATTTACGAAAAATACAATGAAGAGTTCTCTCTTTCAGGAAAATTACTACTTTTCAATTAATTTTTTGACTGGACAAATTTAGTAATAAGTTCTGAATCTATTCAGCCAAAAAGCTAATTGAAAAATTGCAATTTTTCTAAAAGAGAAAATCTTTAATTCTACTGTTTGTTATGTTAGTAGAAATGTACTTGGCAACACTGTGAAGTAGTACCATCGAACAACAATATCGATATAGTGTTCACTTTTTTAATCACACAAATTAATGCAGCACTTCATTTAATCAGTTTAAGCTGTAACTGTAATTTGAAAATTTTTGGTACAAGTTTCAAAGTTACGTTATTTACTTTAATTCTAAAATGGCCATGTGATAGTTACTTTGTTCATATATATGTTATATGGTTGTGTAAAATATAATTGTGTTCCCAGTAAAAACACTAATTAAAACGCAAATAAATTTTTATAAATAACTACTTTATTCCTACCACCAGTTATACTGTCTCTTTCAACTTATAAACTACCACTAAACACCTTTTTTTAAAATGAAAATATACTAAAAAAAGTGAGGAGTTAATACTACAAGAGATAATAATGGTCTGAATGCATGGTATAAGTACCTGTGAAAAACATCATCTAAATGACTAGAGGAATACAGGGAGTGGAGGTTGACAGTTGAGGCAAAAAAAAGCCGACATTTGTGAACAAAGAAGAAACAATAAATTTGTCACAAAGAAAAAACGGGGCTCTGAGTCACTACTATAAAATGTTTTGAACTTTTCCTAAAGCATTGTGGGCCAGGTTAACTTTTAATGCGAACTTTGACCTTCACTAGTCAAAGATAGTTTTTTTTTAAATTTAACTATTCAACTTATGCTAAGTCGACCATGAAAGGTGAATGTTAACATATCTGAATCATCTATTATCACATACACACCCGAAATACGCGAGGTGCATAAAAAAAAAATAAAGAAATAAGTAGCAAGTTCTAGTTAAACTTTAGCTTCATAATAGACGCTTATGGAAAGTAAATTATGTAAATTACATTTATTCCAGGTTGTTAGTTCAGAGGAAAACCAGAAACAATTTCTGTCAAAAACATTATATTTTTTTTCTCGAGTTATTTAAAATTTATTTTAGAAACAAAAACGAGTGATAAATTAAAGCCGTACATCATTCAGAATTTAACCAATGATAAATAATTTATGATAACCCCAAACTTTTTCATTAAACCTTGTTGTAAGGTTAGCTCCTGGCATTATCAGACTCTAAATCACATGTTTAATTTACTCAATGAAAAATTACAGTGTTTTATTAGCCCGGTTATGAAGGGCCACCCCTCCCGAAGATGTAATTAATGATAATAGGCCTCTGGTAATTAAAATGAATATTAAAGTAAGGCACCGATTTGTGCTAATATTTATTTTTCTAACTAATAAACGAATAACTTTAATAAAAAATCTGGTGTAGTTGTTTATTTTAAATCTTTAATTTTGCATATACGCCTGTCTCTAATTCCACGGCTATCTACAAAGATTGCAGATGATATAAGTGATCTGAGGTAGGTGAGTTATTACGAAATAGATCTCTTGAACAACTCCTTATCAGTTTCCAGTATTTTGAATATTTCACATTGTATAATTTATAATTAAGTTGAATAAATAATACATCCAATGATGAAGTATAAATGAAATCTCATTTCTCCGCAAATAATGAGATTTAATTAAGAACGAAAAATATCCATTCGAGTAAATTTATGTATACATATATACAAGTGGAGTGGAGCGGTGAAGTGGTCGACCCCTCAATCACATAATTGTTTATGAATCTATTACTTTTGAAAAGCGAGATGGTAGCGGGGCCCCTTCTTAATCTGTAACTAGATAGGAGGCTTTCGGAACTCTTTACAACAATACATCTATTCTTACATCAAATCATGCGTTCGATGTTCATTGATTCCTGTACTTATTTATTTATTTAAATACAATTTTTTTAAACTTCGTCATAAACCTTCGTCTTGCCCCATAGTATCTTTTAATAATACTCCACTTATTCTTATTGAACAGGTCCGTTACTTAGGACTACATCTACATTTATTAGACGAACGGTCTAAACTTCCAATCCATTACAAGAGAATGATCTACATGACTATTATAAGGCCTATTTGGACATAAGGAGTTGAGCTAGGAGGCTCCACTAAACCATTGAATTCTTCCCGAATCTAATCCTTACAGTTCAAAATCCTTCGTAAAATCCTTTATGCCCCTTACTTTGTCACAAATCAAGTCATCCATCAGGACCTCAATGTCCCGTATGTTACCAATTTGGCCAGAACCAGATACCAATCATTCCATGATAAACTTCCCAACCACCCAAACCAACTCGTTTCTATCCTGGCTTCTCCTTCATTACCTAATAAGCTTATTAGGCGTCTGAAAAAAAGATGGTATCGAGATCTTCTCCTATAGAAACGATTTGGGAGTTCTATCAATGGGTATATTCTCCAGATGTTTGTATCATGTCATTATATCACTTACAGCAAATTTACTTGATGTATGTATGTATATATATTTATACAATTATAAATAACGATAAAAAAATATTTAA